>NC_057810.1:53220299-53438259 GCF_018294505.1 Triticum aestivum
TCCCCAGCGCCGCCCCGTCCGGCCTCGCCGGCCTCCGGCCGCCCCGCTCGCCGCCTCCCCGCGCTGTCCCATGCCGGGATCCGGCCGGATCCGGCGAGATCCGGCCCGGATCCGCATCCTCCCGGCCTCCCCGAGCCTCTCCGGCCATCTCCGTCGTCTCCGGCGAGGTTCTCCGGCGAACCTCGTAAACCGTGCAGATCCATAGGTTGACCCCAAAAATCCCTAAGTCCCAGATTTTCGTTATTTTTATGCCATGTTCATGCCATCATAACTCTGCATCCATAGCCCCGTTTTGCGTGTGTAATATGTCAAATTGTTCGTATCAACGAGTACATCATTTCATTCCATTGCATCATTTTCATTTGAGGTCATCTAGATGCCTGAATCATTGTTGTAAGAGTGCTTTATAATGTTTTCTGCTGTCTGTTATCAGAACGAGCTCTTTTGTCATTTTTGCCATGACTGATGTGTGCATCCTATGAGGTTGATGTCTTCATGTGTTTTGAACTATGCCATGTCTTCTTTACAGTGGTGTATGGCATGCATTTTTGTGATCAATGTGGTGACTAGCACAAGCATGCAAACTAGGCATCGTGATGTTGCTGATTTTGGTCCCTGTTCTGCTGTTATTTTGATGCCATGTAAACTTGATGCTACAGAGAGATCCATGCATATTTTGAGATACTTCAGGAAGGATGTTTTGAACAATAGGTTGTTATCTATCCATTCATGCCCTTTGTTGCAATTATGGAGTAGTCTAGCATGTCATTTTCGTGCTCTACTTTTGCTTCAAAATGTTTCCTGGCAGATTGTTTACATGTTATTCAATTTGGCCAAGCTTGTTATAGTTGATCCTTGCATGCTACAGACTTGTTCTTGACTTGGTTTGTTCCCCAAACATGTCTTCTTGATGATGCTATGCTTATATTGTCATGCAATGACTTGTGGTAAGTGAATCGAGCTTGTTAACTAGTGTACATGATGTTACTGTTTTGCTAGGCTGAATCTGTTATTTCGTGATGCTATATAAACATGTTGCTACAAATCATTCTATGCATAATCTGGAGATGTTCTATAAACATGTTTTGATCTACATGTCATCCTCTATTGATCCATGCCCCTGGTTGCATTTATAGCTTGTTGTAGATTGTTCATATCTTGCTCCAAAGTTGCTTCATGATGTTGCTGTCACCCTATTAACATTAAGTTCACTCACTCCCATGTGTTTTGCTAGTGATCCATGCACCCTATGACCTTGCTATTGCCATGCTTAGCTTCACAAACATGCCTTCTTACTGTTGGGTGCCTTGCCATGCCATGTATTGTTCTGTAGTGAGTTGCACAAGCTTAGCTACATGCCTTCATAATTATGTTCCTGCCATGTTTGAATCTGTAATATAACTTGCTATGTTTACATGGGTGCCATCATATTTTTTGATCCTTTTTGGCTTATGGTCAGTAAGGGACTTTTGATCTATGATTTGCGTAGATTCATGCCATGCCTTTGTTTGTCATTATAAGTTCCTGTAACATGCTGTTTGATAGCTCTGAACATTGCATCGTGATGTGATTTTCTGCAAAGTCTGAAATTGTTATAACTTGCAATCTTATCATGTGTGTTTGAGCATGTTCTAGTGATTTCTGGAGATAGCTTAGTGTTCATGTTTTGTTATGCTTTACCTGTACATCATGTCCATGCCTTTTGTTATTCTATTGTGGTACTGTAGCATGTTGTTTTGATGCCTGCAATATGTCTAGTTGCGGTTTTGGACAGATTGTTGTTATGACTTGTATAGTGTGTGTGTGTTGAACCATTGCTCCGTTTTGAGTGTGCTCTTTATGAAACTTGCTTAGAATTGCATGTAGTTTCATATTATCATGTTGCATCCTTGTTTTGAGGTGTTTGCTTGATGTTTGGGTGCATTTTGCATCAATGCCATGTTTAACTTGTTTTGCTCATATCTTCTAGGCCGTAGCTCCGAATCTAATGAACTTTATATGTAACTTGACTAGAATCTCGTGTAGATCATCGTTGTGCATTTTAACTTGCTGTTTAATAACTTGAACATAAGGTTTGTTCAGATCTGGACCAATTTCGAAATATGCATATGAGGACTTACCGGAAGTGTTATATGTTGTTCCCGGCCTCATTTAAACTTGCCTTGATGTGTTGCTCTTGTTTGCATCATCTCTTGCCATGAGTAGCTTCATGTAGCCTTGTCATGCATCATGCTTGTTGTGCATCATGCCTTGTTCATGTCTGGTGTGTTTACTATGTTGTGTGCTTCTTTTCGATAGTTCCTGTTTCGTTGCGATCGTCAGGATTCGTTCGTCTATGCTTGGTTCGGCTTCATCGGTTCGTCTTCTTCATGGACTCGTTCTTCTTCCTTGCGGGATTTCAGGCAAGATGACCGCTACCTTGGATCTCACTACTATCATTGCTATGCTAGTTGCTTCGTTCTATCGCTATGCTGCGTTACCTATCTGTTAATCTTCAAGCCATCCCAAATTGCCATGAACCTCTAACCTTTGACACCTTTCCTATGCAAACCATTGATTGGCTATGTTACTGCTTTTGCTCATCCCCTCTTATAGCGTTGCTACTTGCAGGTGAAGTTGAAGATTTCTCCATGGTGGACAGGATTTTGGTTGGGATATACAATATCTCTTATATTATTAATACATCTATATACTTGGTAAAGGGTGGAAGACTCGGCCTTTTTCCTAGTGTTTTGTTCCACTCTTGCCGCCCTAGTTTCCGTCATACCGGTGTTATGTTCCCGGATTTTGCGTTCCTTACGCGGTCGGGTGATTTATGGGACCCCCTTGACAGTTCGCTTTGAATAAAACTCCTCCAGCAAGGCCCAACCTTGGTTTTATCATTTGCCTCACCACCACCTACCCTTTCCCTTGGGTCGGCCAACCCAAGGGTCATCTTTATTTTAGCCCCCCCCCCGGGCAAGTGCTTGTCTAAGTGTTGGTCCGAACCGAGCCGCCTGCGGGGCCCCCTAGTTGCAACTCGAGGTCTGGTTTTACTCGTAGCCTGTCTCATCCGGTGTTGCCCTGAGAACGAGATATGTGCAGCTCCTATCGGGATTGTCGGCGCATCGGGCGGTCTTGCTGGTCTTGTTTTACCATTGTCGAAATGTCTTGTAAACCGGGATTCCGAGTCTGATCGGGTCTTCCTGGGAGAAGGTCTATTCCTTCGTTGATCGCGAGAGCTTGTCATGGCTAAGTTGGGACACCCCTGCAGGGTATAATCTTTCGAAAGTCGTGCTTGCGGTTATAGGCAGATGGGAATTTGTTAATGTCCGGTTGTAGACAACTTGACACCAGATCCGAATTAAAACGCATCAACCGAGTGTGTAGCCGTGATGGTCTCTTCTCGGCGGAGTCCGGGAAGTGAACACGGTTTCTGGGTTATGTTTGACGTAAGTAGGAGTTCAGGATCACTTCTTGATCACTACTAGTTGACGACCGTTCTGCTTGTTCTCTTCTCGCTCTTATTTGCGTATGTTAGCCACCATATATGCTTAGTCGCTACTGCAGCCTCACCACTTTACCCCTTCCTTTCCCTTTAAGCTTTGCTAGTCTTAATACCCATGGTAATGGGATTGCTGAGTCCTCGTGGATCACAGATTACTACAACAACAGTTGCAGGTACAGGTTTTGTGATGATCATGACGCGAGAGCGATGCCTGCTTGCGTTGAGTTCTTCTTCTGCTTCTTCTTCGATCAGGGATAGGTTCCAGGTCGGCAGCCTGGGCTAGCAGGGTGGATGTCGTTTGAGTCTCTGTTTGTGTTTCATCCGTAGTCGGATGTTGATCTTGTGTATGATGTATTGTGATGTTGTATTCGTGTGGCATTGTATGCCTCTTGTATGTATCCCCATCTATTATTTAATGTTGATGTAATGATATCCACCTTGCAAAAGCGTTTCAATATGCGGGTCTATCCTTGGTGGGACCTTCGAGTTCCTTTTGGATAGGGTCGCATATTGGGCGTGACAAGGGGATGTTCTACCACGGCCGTATATCGCGAGCTGACGTCCGAACTCGCATAGGCATTGCAACGTCTAGACATCACGCCGTCCAAGAAGCTATGGTTCATCCTCGATGATATGAAAGGATGGAACTTCTAGTGATTTATGATGCCGATGATGATGATATGTGTCGGTTGAACTTGTATACTTTTTGTAGCGACGAAACTTTGTGATGTCCATGGTCCCTGCCGAACTTGCGTAACGCTACTTTGTTAGTTTGCGTACGATGACCTGCGTACCTCTAGTTAATTAATTCGCGTACTGTATGTTGCATCTAGTCACTAACCCTTTCTTTTTTGGTGTTGCTCTAGTATATTTTGTTGCATATATATGATTGTACATCCTCTTCATGAACATCCATCTCTAACAGGTACCTAGTTTCTTGATGGCGAGATGGAATTGCTATGTCGTGTACAAAGGGAAGGTTCCGGGGGTGTACAACGAGTGGCATGAGTGTCAGGCGCAAGTGAATGGGTTCACGGGCGCCAGCCATAAAGGCTTCAAAAGCAGACAAGAAGGAGAAGCTAGTTACTTGAGGTTCACGCTAGCACGAGAGAGGACTCGTAACCGCCACCTCATGTACTACATAGTTCCGCTCTCACTCATAGTGATAGCACTTCTTGCGTATATCTTTGTTTAGATGGATGACGTTGTTGTAGTTGCAAGTGTTCGAGACTTGCATCTATCGCTATTTTCGAGATGATGACAAGATATCACTTTGTGTTGGATGATGATTATGATGAGACTATTTGTATGTACATGCTATGATTACATTTGTGGTCTCGCAGGCATTAGTATATGTATCATGATGACATTTCTATGTGCTAAAGATTCTTCTATAAAGCCTGTTCAAATACAAAACAAATATGCCAAAAAAAACAAAAAAACCTACTTAAATTAGCAGTAGCAAGTGTATAAAAGTTAGCACCAGTGCCGCGATAGCAGTAGCGCGTCAAGGTAAAGCGCGCTAGAGCTACTAGCAGTAGCGAGCTTCCGCTAACAGCGCTGCTGCTACACTGGTGTAGCAGTAGCGCCGATGAGCACGTGCTACTGCTATTTGTTAGCTGTAGCACCTTATTAGTAGCGCCTATCCCCACGCTACTGATACATCTAAAACCCGCGCTGCTGCTAGCCTTTTCCCTAGTAGTGCCTAATCCAGGACTCCCTCAGTAGCCCCCGAACCAAGCTTCAATGACGACGAGTCCGGCGCGTAGATTGTCTTCGGCATTGCGAGGCGGTTTTCTCCAAATTCTATATACTTGTAGAATAGTGTCCGGCTTCTGATAAATGCTGCGCTCCTTGGCTTCCACGCCCAATAATGGCCATCTTCCACGTGTCGAACGAATGCGAAAAGCCAGGGTATTTTTACACTTTCCCCCCTAGCTGCGCAAATGAGCCGCTTATAAAAAGAGACGAGGATCTAGATCCGAATTACATCATCCCCCCTTCGCAAGCTTTCATAGGAGCGCCTCTGACAAAAATCCATTCTATCATGGACAATCGACGCGGTTCCTCCTCTCGCGCTCCCAGCCCCAGCCTGGGGATTGTGAGAGATGCTCACTCTCGCATAGCAAGCTAGTGACGCTCCAAACCAAGCGATTTCTTCCCCCAGCCTTCATGGTTCCGGTTCGAGTCGGACTCGCCACCTATAAGGGCAAAAAGCAAGCCGAGAGCGTCCCCGATCCATCCAAAGGAGAGCGGGTATGCTTTGTCTCCTATCTGATAAGAGGACTCGGATTTCCAATACATCCGTTTCTCCGGGGCTCCTGGAGTTCTATGGCCTCCAGCTGCACCTCCTTATGCCTGCCTCCATTCTGCACATCGCGGGCTTCGTGGCCCTTTGCGAATTGTTTTTGGGCGTCGAGGCTCATTTTGCGTTATGGAAGAGATTATTCTGCCTCGTACCCCGTTCTCATGACGGGTCAATATATCAAGTGGGCGGAGCCGAGCTATGGTGCATCGTCGGGACCGGATATCTATCCAGAACCCTGAAGAAGGCATCCGAAGACTGGCCTTCGGAATGGTTTTATACAGAAGACGCCCCGCTACCAGATCTCGTTCGGACCGGCCTTCCGGAGTTCAGTAATGCTCCCTTGAAGAAACGCCTAAGTTGGCATCCACGGAGCCCCCAGAGGGACAGCGACAGGGACGTCCTTTACCTGATGAGCCGAATAAGGTTGCTAGCTCATTCCGGACTGACCATGATCGGTGTCATGGCCACATGCATTATGCGGGGGCTGCAGCCGCTCCAGTATAGGGGCCACCCCATGTGGGATTTCAACGGGAAGGACGCTGCCACCCGTCACGGCCGTAAGGGGCCGAGATCGGTCGCCGATCTGGTGAAGATCTTGTCCGCGCAATACAAGGGGGAAGAGGAGGATTTTCTCCGCGTCAGTCCATTGAACGGATTTTCTATGAACAATCCTCGAAGCTGGGTAAGCGAACATCTCCTTTTTCACACATCCGATCCGTACTCCCATGGTTATATATCTCATTTTGTGAGTTCGACGCAGGAACTACGCCGGGCTGTAAAAGATATAAACAGCCCGCCTCCGCAACTCGAGGATCCGGAACGGTTCCTCGATCCGGCCTCCCAAGAGGATCCGGACATATTGGTGGAGCTGATTGATGGGGTATTTCACCAACTAAGCATCGATAATGCCTTGGTCGCCATTACGGCCGATTACCCCGGAATACTTCCAGCCTCACAGGTAACTGAGACCGAAGCCCCAATACTTTGATAATGACCCATCCATGCTTATTTTTGATCACCGTATATCAATGGTGTTTCGTAGGGGGTGCCTTCGAGGCGGGAGGCCGAGCCCACGGCGGCTAGCCAACAAAGGGCAGCACGGCCACACAGGCTAAAAAGAAGTGCAGTCCGGATTGAAACGCAGCCACAACGGTAAGGCGTGTCACCATATTCCCGGGATTGATTCCGAGAAGGTATATTAACGCTGGTGCTCCTTTCAGGAAAAAGAGCGCTCGCCGGACTGTGTCCGGAGAGATGGCCCATCGAGCCTCCGCCAGCCAGGCTCCAACGCCGGGTCCGAAAGCGGAGGTGAACACGAGGCGTGCGTCGGATGATCCTCCGACAAAGGATGCCGACAGATTTTCCGCCACCAACTCCGAGGTGGAGAGTGCCATGAATCACAGGCGCCGCCGGACAGTTCTTCATGACGCATGTTTCTCCCCAGAGGCATGGAACGCCTTCAATTTGGGAGACGCGCACCTCCATGCCGCTCAAGATGGTCTAGCCAGAGCCATGGAGCAGTATGTAAAGGACATACGGGTGAGGAGATTTGACAGTTATATATGCCAGTAGCCCCCGAGACTTAAAATAGTTAGGAGAACTAATTTAAGGATCATTTGTTATGCTGGATCTTATGGAAAAGAATACCCGACTGTCTCAGGAGCTTGAAGAGTGCAAGGCCCAGCTTGAGGCCGCACTAACCGCCACAGGGGGAGCCACAGAGACCCCCTCCAGTAATATATACTTCGAAAGATAAGTAATTTGTGAAGTGCGGCATGTGTATAAGTCTGACAATAATATTGCAGATGGCGCCGGACTAGATCCGGACAAGCAACATCTCCTGCACTGGTTAAAGGCTGGCGAGAATGTGCTTACAAGGGTGAGGCAAGAGAAAAATAATCTCCAAGATGCCAACACCCAGCTGGTTGAGGAACTAAAGGATGTTCGAGCCCAGCTGTCTGACTCCGTTAAGAAGAATCGGCGGCTTCATCGTGGCATTTATAGTAAGTTCTTGAGAAAGCTTTTTTGAAAAGAAGAGTTCGGCGAGGAAGTCGACTAAGAGAAATATGTCTGTAGGTATGCTCACAGGTCGTCCTGCAGAGGAAATGCCTGATTCAATGGGTGACCTACTTCCTGAGCTGCTGCAACTGCACGAACGAGTTCGGCAGGTGATGAGAGGCGTCGCCCAGGCCTTGTGGCCATCCATCTCCCTACCCGAAGGCCTTGGAGAGATTGCAGAGAGGCTTCAGGGAGCACGGCGGCGCTTCCGACTATGGAAGATATCGGCCTGCCGTCAAGGCGCCAGGGAGGCCTGGGCCATGGTGAAGACGCGGTACACGAAGGCTGACCAAAACCACATGGCCGAGGTCGGACCTATGGGGCCCGATGGGAAGGAGATCCCTGTGAGCTTAGTGTACGACTAAGTAGAGTTGGCCACAAAGTATTCCCAGCGGGACTGTAAACTAGACAGCCTATTAGATGCTATTTGAGAGGAATACAATCAGTCAATTTGACTATGTAATTGAAAATGACATGTAAAATGCCTTCTAGCTAGATTGTAGATCGCTTGTCGTAGCGGACCCTTTCGCTTCAACCTCGGGACCCGATAGTCCGGAGTGTGTCCGAATGCCCTCGCGGTTATGTAAGAACCGGGGCATGCGTGGAGACCAGGCGTAGGGATCATTAGTGCTCTATCAGACAAGTGCCCAACTAGTTATGTTATATTACATGGTTAGTAAGGAACATCTTCCAGGGAGAATAGTTCCATTAGGGGTTCCTTTCCCTGGGAGGCATGCCCTAAAGTGCATGTCCGGACTGCAAAAAAAGCAGAAAAACATCTGGGGGAAGATAAATGAATAAGTAAGAAACCGTCTTTTAGTTCACCGACCGAATATTCCCTTAAGAACGCTAGCTTCCGGCTTCACCCAGTCTGAGGTACGCGTCCGGCTGACCCGGCGGTAACAATCGCAGAGGTGCTCCCTTTACCACCTAGCCGAACAATCGGGAAGGTAGGGGTAAGCACAGGAGCCAGGCAATCCAGCTTGGCCAAAACTTAAGTCATATAGATGCATATAATGGTGAATAAAAGGTACATGTGGAAGTGTGACACATGTGTTGGGCATAAAGCCCATATAAATAAGCTTCTGTTAAAGAAGCCCCCAGGTATACTGAGCGCGGATAACGCGTCAAGTGTGTGCGAATAGTGCGCAAACGAGCCTCCAACGGCTTCAGAAAAAAGGAGGGAGAAGGAGAGAAATAAAAGACAGTTAAAGTATAAAATATAGACGGAGGAAGGAGACGAACCCAGAGTCCGGCGCTAGGAATAGAATCTTTGGAGACGGGCTGCATTCCATGGGTTTGGCTCCAGTCGGTTATCCGATGCGTTCCGCAGACGGTACGCTACGCCGGTCAAGACTTGGTCGATGATGAAGGGACCCTCCCATTTGGGCTTGAGTTTGTCCTTTATCTTGTCCGGCTGGCATAGAACTAATTCGCCAACATTGTAAGCTTTGGCCCGTACTTATCTGCTTTGGTATCTTCGAGCCTGCTGTTCATAGAATGCAGAACGGGCTTTTGCCACATCGCGCTCCTCCTCCAAGGCGTCCAAACTGTCCTGCCGATCGAGCTCGGCTTCTCTTTCTTCATACATGCACATGCGAGGTGAGTCATGAATTATGTCGCACGGCAAAACTGCCTCTGCGCCGTACACCATAAAAAATGGTGTGAATCCGATAGTGCGAATCGGCATGGTCCACAGCCCCCAGAGTACGGAGTCGAGCTCCTCTACCCAGTGCGTATTAGATTCCTTGAGGGACCGCACTAGTCAGGGTTTAATGACGCTCATGATTAGACCATTTGCTTGCTCGACTTGACCGTTAGTTTGAGGGTGATAGACTGAAGCATAGTCGAGCTTGATGCCCATGTTTTTGCACTAGAGTTTGACCTTGTCGGCCATGAAGGTCGTGCCATTATCAGTGATGATGCTATGGGGGACGCCGTAACGGTGTACTACCCCTGATATGAAGTCTATCATCGGTCCGGATTTGGCCGTCTTAACAGGCTTTGCGTCTATCCATTTGGTGAATTTATCCACCATGACCAATAGGTATTTTTGCTTGTGGGTTCCTCCTTTAAGGGGTCCAACCATATCAAGCCCCCAGACCGCGAACGGCCAGGTGATGGGTATATTTTTGAGGGCGGTAGGTGGCATGTGGCTTTGTTTAGCAAAGAGCTGGCATCCGACGCATCATTGGACCAAGTCCTGAGCATCTTCCCAGGCCGTCGGCCAATAAAATCCTGTACGGAAGGCCTTGCCTACCAGGGCCCGGCCTGCGGCGTGGTGCCCGCCGAGTCCGGCATGAATTTCAGCTAGAAGATTCCGCCCTTCCTCTTTGGAGATACACCTTTGAAGGACTCCGGTTGTGCTTTTCTTATAAAGCTCTCCCTCATGGACCTTATAGGCTTTAGATCGCCGCACTATGCAACGGGCCTCGTTTTGGTCCTCGGGAAGTTCCTGCCTAGTTAGGTAGGCTAGGCATGGTTCTGTCCACGGGGCAATGACTGCCATTATTGTGTGGGCTGACGGTGTTATTTCATTGGCAGATCCACCAACTACGTCAGAATGTTCGGTGTGGGGTAGTGTGGTTGGGTCCGGGTTGTTTTTTCCGGACACTCCCTCCCATAATACGGATGGCTTGAAAAGCCTCTCTAGGAAGATGTTGGGAGGGATGGCATCGCGCTTTGCGCCAATGCGTGCCAACATGTCTGCTGCCTGGTTGTTCTCCCGGGCTATATGGTGAAATTCGATCCCCTCAAACCGAGCTGACATTTTTAGGACGACGTTGCGATAAGCTGCCATTTTTGGATCCTTGGCATCAAAGTCTCCATTTATTTGGGATATCGCGAGGTTTGAATCCCCACGGACCTCTAGGCGCTGAATGCCCATGGAGACTGCCATCCGGAGACCATGTAGAAGGGCCTCGTATTCAGCTGCGTTGTTGGAGTCTGTGTACATTATCTGAAGTACGTATTGGACTGTATCTCCAGTTGGGGATGTCAGAACGACGCCGGCCCTCAGGCCAGCCAACATTTTGGAGCCATCGAAGTGCATGATCCAGTTGGAATATGCGCCGTACTCTTTAGGGAGTTTGGCTTCAATCCATTCGGCGATGAAGTCGGCCAAAGCCGACGACTTAATAGCTTGTCGTGGCTTGTAAGTTATGTCGAACGAGAGGAGCTCGATGGCCCATTTGGCAATCCGGCCCGTTGCGTCGCGGTTGTTTATAATGTCATTAAGAGGTACTTCGGAGGCTACCGTTGTCGAACACTCTTGGAAGTAGTGTCGCAGCTTCCGGGATGCCATGAACATTGCGTATGCTATCTTTTGATAATGCGGGTACCGTGACATGCATGGAGTTAGGACAGTGGACATGAAGTAAACTGGTTTTTGGAGAGGGAACTTGTGTCCATCCATTTCTCGTTCGACGACGAGCACCGCGCTTACAACTTGATGGGTTGCCGCGATGTATAATAGTATTGGTTCGCCCGTGTTGGGCGCGACCAGGACCGGATTTGTTGCCAATATGGCTTTGATTTCTTCGAGTCCGGCCGTGGCGGCATCCGTCCTCTCGAAGTGTTCGGTGCACCGCAAGAGGCGATAAAGGGGTAATGCCTTTTCTCCTAAGCGGGAGATAAAGCGGCTTAGAGCCGCCACGATCCAGTCAATTTTTGTTTTTGTTTGAGGTCTTTTGGGATATCCAATTGTGACCGAGCTTGGATCTTGGATGAGTTTGCTTCAATTCCTCTACCGGATACGACGAAGCCCAAGAGCTTTCTGGCTGGTATGCCGAAAACGCATTTTTCCGGGTTGAGCTTAATGTCATATGCTCGGAGATTGTCGAATGTGAGCCTCAAGTCGTCTACTAGAGTTTCGACATGCTTGGATTTGACGACCACATCATCTATGTATGCCTCCACTGTTTTGCCGATCTGGTTTGCCAGACATGTCTGAATCATGCGCTGATATGTTGCACCGGCGTTTTTGAGCCCGAAGGGCATTGTGTTGAAGCAGAATGGGCCGTATGGAGTGATGAATGCCGTTGTGGCTTGGTCTGGCTCTGCCATCTTAATTTGGTGGTAGTCGGAGTATGCATCGAGGAAGCACAATGAATCGTGTCCTGCGGTAGCGTCGATAATTTGATCAATGCGGGGAAGGGGGAAGGGATCCTGTGGGCAAGCCTTGTTAAGGTCCTTTAAATCGACACACAGGCGCCAGGATTTGTCCTTCTTTGGTACCATTACCAGGTTTGCTAGCCAGTCCGGATGTTTTATATATCTAATGAATCCGGCCTCCAATAGTTTGGCTAGCTCCTCTCCCATGGCCCGTCTCTTAGGTTCAGAGAAGCGTCGAAGAGCTTGTTTGACTGGCTTGAATCCTTTTAGGATATTTAGGCTGTGCTCGGCCAGCCGGCGTGGGATTCCTGGCATGTCTGAAGGGTGCCAGGCAAAGATGTCCCAATTTTCACGTAGGAATTCTCGTAGTGCGGCGTCTACATCAGGGTTTAATTGTGCCCCGATGGAGGCCGTCTTTGCAGGGTCCGTTGGATGGACTTGGAATTTGACTATTTCGTCCGCCGGTTTAAAAGAGGTGGACTTGGATCTCTTATCGAGTATCACATCGCCCCTGTTCACCATGGAGCGCAGCGCAGTGAGTTCCTCGGCCACTAGGGCTTAGGATAGTGCCTCAAGGGCAAGTGCGGCTGTTTTGTTTTCGGCCCGGAGTGCTATGTCCGGGTCACTAACAAGAGTGATGATTCCGTTGGGTTCGGGCATTTTGAGCTTCATGTACCCATAATGGGGTATAGCTTGAAAAATGGTGAATGCCTCTCGCCCTAATAGAGCGTGGTATCCACTTGGAATGTGACCTCCTCGGACCTGTAATTATCCGGCGTGCCGAACACCACATCCAGTGTGATTTTTCCTGTACAGCATGCTTCCCGACTGGGGATTATTCCTCTAAAGGTTACGCTGCTTCGCTCAATGCGGCTCCAGTCTATTTCCATTTTTCGAAGGATTTCCTCGTAAATGAGGTTTAATCCGCTGCCGCCATCCATGAGTACCTTGGTAAGGGGAAAGCCGTCCACTATTGGACTGAGAACCAATGCGGCTGGTGCTCGGGCTGTTCGAAGTTTAGGTTCGTCACTGGCATTAAAGGTAATAGCCGTGTCACTCCATGGATTTATTGTTGCTACCTGGTGGACTTCGGCGAGGCTGCAGAGTGTTCGTTTCCGCATATTATCTGATGCGAAAGTTTCGAAGACTGTCAATACCGTACTGGTATTGCTGGGCTGGTGCTCTAGAGCTAGAAGCTCTTCACCACTTTTGGCCACCTGCCGTAGTATCCAACATGCTCTAAGGCTATGAGTTGGTGTGGCGCCCTCTATACTATGAATTTTGCAGGGTCCATTGAGCCATCCCTCCAGTATGGTTCCATACCCTTTAGAGGGTTTTTGCTTTTTGGTATTTAACCCAGGTGCCTGGTAATCGTGCACCCTTTTATTTTGGACTAGGGTTGTGTTCAAGGCCGGATTATCCCAAAATTTGATTTCGGTTTTCGAGGCGCTCTCCATCGCACAGTACTTTCATACTATGGACGCCAAGTCAGCAAAGCGTGTAATTTTACGACGACTTATGGCGTTGAGGATTCCTTCGTCCGTGCAATTAATGCAGAAGAATGAAATTGCGTCCTCTTCACGACAGTCCTTTATCCTGTTCATGACCCGGAGGAATCTGGCCCAGTAATGATGTACTGTTTCAGCGGGCTCTTGCCGGATTTGGGGTAGATCGCTTATGTTTGGGTGGGCGGGTGGAGTTAAATTCCGAACTCCGTCCGATCTAAGACTCAGGGGCCAAGAAGCTTCCGAACTTGGAAGCTCAGGTTCTTGGACGTTGTCCGATGAATCTAGCCCACTGCCTGACTTTAAGTTCAAGGCTTGAGTGGTGTTCTCTCCTCCGCGGGAATCCGGCATGGAGGGGTCACTACTAGGAAAAGGGCTATAGATAGGACTGATTCTAATGGCGCACCAGGTAAATAGTGCGCCACTAGTATATACTAATGGCGCACCGTGCTCATGGTCCACCACTACTATTGATTTTTTCCCCATTTTTCCATACAAACTAATGGCGCATGGACGGCAAAGTGCACCGTTACTAGTTAGAACTAGTAATGGCGCACGACCAAGACAGTGCGCCATTAGTATATTTTTTTTTTCTTTTTTGCAAACCTACTATTGGCGCACTGTACTAGAGTGCGCCATTACTAGTTTAAACTAGTAATGGCGCACTTTTCCACAGTGCGCCATTAGTATACATATGTTTTTTTTACTTTTTTGTAAAAAGTACTAATGGCGCATTCTATGGTGGTGCGCCATTAGTAACCTGGGACGAACAAGATATTTTGGACAGCCCACCTACCCACTCACTTTCCCCACTTCATTCTCTCCACCTCCTCCTCCAAGCTTGTCTCGGCTGCCTCCTCCTCCTCACCTCATTTCCACCATAGATTCATCAAAATTAAGTGGTGAAATCACCTTTTTTTGATAGGTAAGTAAGGGAAAAGCTATCTTCATGATGTAGATCTACTTTTTTCTCCCTAGCTCGCTCTAAGAACATGCACATGCACTTTTTGAGGCCTAGCTAGATCTATGTATGTTTGTGGTGTTGCTTGTGTTTGTGGTGTTGCATATATGTTTGTGTTTGCCAATATTTTGCCGGAATGTTGATTCATTTCCGTTTTGGCGAGAATTTTGGCACTATGCATTCTTTTTGGTCCTATTTTTAGGGAAGGTCATGCCAAATTTTTTCTTGGTTCTAAAATATCGTTGTGCTCTACCCCACAGGCGACCATGGTCCGCACGATGACCGAAGGCATCGTGAATAGGTTTTTGAGCTCCGCGAAGGCCGAGATGCTTCAAAAGAACGAGATGGAGATAAGATGTCCGTGTCGAAGATGCAAGCTGAAGAGCCTTATTGCGGACCCGGATTCCGAGCAGGTGCGGGACAACCTGCTCTTGCGTGGTTTCATGGATGGCTATCGGTGGCAAGGTGATGAAGATGACTATGAAGTCGTCCATGGAGGCCGGGCAAGAAATGAGGAAGGGCAACAAGACAACCACCGCGGCGAGGGCAGGCGGGAAGACGAAGAATCTCCAGGACATGATCACGACGGTGATGATGTACACAATCATCATGTAGAAGATGTCATACATGATGATGAGGAATATCAAGACGAAGGGCATGATCATGAAGATGAAGATGCCGGAGTAGACGACGATGGAGGCTGGGTGCAGGACCCTCATATTCAAAAGCTGCTTTGCAAGCAGACGGATAACGCAAGAGCTGCTGCCCGAGAGAAAGCCAAGCTGGATCAACTGGAGATAGACGCGGTTACTCCATTGTATGAAGGATGCAGGCCCGAGGATACCCGCCTGAAAGTAACGCTCATGGCTCTGGAGATGAAGGTAAAACACAAAATGACCGACGCATGCTTCGACGAGAACATGTCATTCTGGCACGAACGTCTTCCCAAGGGGAACAAGTGCCCGACCAGTTTCGAGGAGGCGAAGAAAATTGTGTGTCCTTTGGATTTACCGCACGTGAAATAACATGTGTGCATGAACAATTGCATCATTTATCGGGACGAGCACGCGGAGTCTACATTATGTCCGGTTTGCGGTGTCACTCGATACAAGAAGAGGAAGAAAGCTCCTCGAAAATCGGTGTGGTACTTTCCGATCACTCCTCGTCTGCAGCGGTATTTCACGGACCCTAAGGTAGCAAAGCTCCTGCGTTGGCACGCGGATAGGGAGGAGAAGAAGCGGGAAGATGACGGAAATGATCCGGAGATAAATAAAAAAGACAAGATGCTGAGTCACCCTAAGGATGCGAGCCAGTGGCAAGCGTTGAACTTCGAATACCCAGAATTTGGGAAGGATCCAAGGAACATCGTGCTGGGCGCGAGCACCGATGGAGTCAATCCATTTGGCAGCCAAAGAAGCACACATAGCACCTGGCCTATGTTTGTGTGGATGTACAACCTTCCCCCCTGGTTGTGCATGAAGAGGAAGTACATTCACATGAGTATACTAATTGAAGGGCCGAAACAACCAGGGAACGACATCAATCTGTATCTGGGGCTGCTGAAGGAGGAGCTAGACACGCTGTGGAAAACGCCAGCCAATACGTGGGACACCGCAGAGAAAGAATATTTCCCTATGAGAGCCGCACTGCTCACGACGGTGCACGACTATCTTGGTTACGGATATCTCGCGGGGCAGGTAGTCCACAGATTTTCTGGATGCGTAAGGTGCATGGATGACACAACGTATCGCCAGCTAGATAGAGATCCCGGGTCTTTGAAAACCGTGTTCATGGGACATCGAAGGTGGCTTCGCGACGATGACCCGTGGAGGAAACGCAAGGATCTATTCGATGGTGAAACCGAACCCCGAAAATGCCTGTGAACGAGGAGCGGCGAGGAAATAGACGAGCTGTTGAAAAATTGGAAAGACTGCCCACTGTCGGAAAAGAAGCAAAAGGCGCCAGAGCCGGGAAAGAAGCGAAAGGCGCCAGAGCCGCTGCTGAAGGTATGGAAAACAAGGTCTGTTTTCTGGGACTTGCCGTACTGGAAGATCCACCGTGTGCCTCACAGCCTTGATGTCATGCATATCACGAAGAACGTGTGCGAGAGTCTGCTTGGTACCCTGCTCAACATGCCAGAGAGGACCAAAGATGGGCCGAAAGCAAGGGCAGACTTGAAATCAATGGGCATCAGGCAGGAGCTTCACGCTAATGATGATGATGATGATGATGATGAGGCGAAGCAGGACACAGAAAGTCGTCGCAAAGGCAAAAAGGCCAAGAAGACCGGAAATGACTGCCCTCCCGCGTGCTTCACTCTAAGTCAGGAGGAGATCGAGCAGTTTTTCACCTGCCTCCTAGGAGTAAAACTTCCTTACGGTTACGCGGGGAAGATAAGCAGATACCTAGACCCAGCGAAGCAGAAGTTCAGCGGGATGAAGTCTCACGACTGTCACGTGTTGATGATGCAGATACTTCAAGTTGCAATCCGTGGGATCATGGACGCGCACGTCCGTGAAACGCTATTTGGCCTATGCAACTTTTTCGACGTCATCTCTCGGAAGTCGATTGGCGTGAGGCAACTCAGAAGGCTACAGGAAGAGATCGTGGTGATACTATTCGAGCTTGAGATGTACTTCCCGCCCGCATTCTTCGATGTTATGGTGCATCTGCTGGTCCATATCGTGGAGGATATCATCCAACTCGGGCCGACGTTCCTGCACAGCATGATGCCGTTCGAAAGGATGAATGGTGTCATCAAAGGATACGTTCGGAACATGTCACGTCCAGAGCGAAGTATAGCCAAGGGCTTTCTGACCGAAGAGTGCATCTCCTACTGAACGAATTATGTAGGCATCGAGAACCCCGTTGGTCTGCCCGTCAACAGGCACCTCGGCAGGCTCGCTGGATGGGGTCACCGTGAAATGCATGTCGACTTCGAGGGTCGACTCGCCGACATTGAAAGAGCAAACCTAGTCGCTCTACAACACATAGACGTGGTCGATCCTTGGGTGGTAGAGCACAAAACCTTTATTGAGAAGATGTACAATGACCGAGGCCAACAGAGGACGGACGGAGATATACTCAAAGAGCAATACTCATGTTTCACGCGTTGGTTCAAGTAGAAGCTTCTGTCGTACCCTTTACATGAGGATTCTTCCGCGGAAGAACAACTCATATTCGCCTTGTCACAGGGCGCCGAGCACAGCCTGATGACCTATGAGGCATACGATATCAATGGCTACACATTCTACGCCGAGGACAAGGACGTGAAGAGCGATGGGTATCAGAACTCCAGGGTAACGATAGAATCCTACACTGGTAAGGACAAGGACAGATACTATGAAAGGATCGAGGAGATCTGGGAGCTGAGCTACGCTGGAGAGAAGGTGCCGATGTTCTGTGTTAGATGGGCCAAGAGCGTCCTAAAAGAAGACCGATATTTCACCACCATGGTTATACCCGAAGCCAAATCCAAGACCGCGGGCGCAAACGTCACCGCGAAAAATGAGCCATGGGTACTGGCTTCCCAAGTGGACCAATGCTTCTTCATTACCGACCCGCCAAAGCCCAGTCGTGTTGTCGTGAGGAGAGGCAAAAGGAAGATCATCGGAATGGATGGAGTAGCCAATGAGCAAGACTTCGACAAGTACGGCGACCCGAAGATCGAATATGACAACGACGGTGAAGTAGCAGCACACACCACAAGAAGAAGCAGGACCACCCTACCTAAAGGACGTCCGTTCCACAGAAGAACTCTATTTGCGAAAAAGAAGGGCAAGAAGATTGTGAACAGATAGCTAGCTAAGATTGATTGTATTTAAATCGTAGTCTTCATTTGTCGATTGTATTTCATGGGCAGTTTTTGATATCATGAATATTTTTAAATTTCATGGGCACTTTTTGAAATCACGAGGACACTTGATCTCGATCCCCCACCATCTTGATCTCGATTCCAGAAGGACATATTTAAACACAAATAAATATAAAAAACAGCATTTAAAATGCATAAAAAAATATTGGGGAGCCTGGGAATCTAACCCAGGACCTCCTGGTGTGTGTACTGCGTGCTGACCAGTTGAGCTAGTGGGTGGGTTCTGTTGTAGATAGGGCTAGGTTGTAGATAGGGCTAGTGGGCTAGATTAAAACAAAATTCTAATGGCGCACCGAGGGGTGGTGCACCATTAGAATAGCCGTACTTATGGCGCACGAGGGCGTGGTGCGCCATTAGAAAGCTTTCCCCCACACTAGATCCCCAATCTCTCCAATCTCTCCCCTGCCTCATCGATCTCACACGCTGGCCCCCGTGTTCGCCGTCCCCCTCTCCGCCCCCCTCGCCTCCTTCGCCGTCCCCGAGCCTAGCGCCGCCTCCCTTGCTGTCCTCGAGCCGAGCGCCGCCTCCCTCGACGTCCTCCCGCCCAAGCGCCCCCTCCCCCCGCGGCCCCGCCTACGCCCTCGACGTGCTCGCCATCCAACACCGCGCGGCCTGCCCAGGAGGACCGCCGCTGTCTTCCTCTTCGACTACAAGGACCCGGACGAGCTCGGACGCCCAGGAGGACCGGCACCGCTCGACGCCCTCGACCGTGCGGCCTGCCCAGGAGGAGTGCCACCGCTCGACGCCGAATTCACGCCGCCTCGACTAGCTCCGGCTGCCCCGAGTCGCCCTCGACCTCCCAAGTGGGCACCCGAGCCGCTTCCCCCTCTTCACCCTCTTTATTTCCTTCTGATGTGTTCTAGGGTTGGGGGTTGGAGAAATTTGGACAAGGAAAGGGGGTTGGAGAATTAAGTAGCTAGGGTTTTCCAAATGTTCAAATCTCTGAGCTTGCATTTAGATGCATTTTAGAGGATACTTGGTCCATATTCATTTGCAGTGAACATACACTTTCACTGTTCTTATAATATTTGCTTGATGTCAGATTATGCTATGAGGATATTAGTCTAAGCCCAGTCTTGGATGCATTGTTTTATCCTGCGGTGGTTAAACCGGTTCTGAAAATTATCTAGTTTGACGTGTACTTGTCCAGCTATCATAATCTATTCTTTGACCATGGCAGTAGCTGGCATTTTGTTATGATAATTTCAGTATATATCTTACTATCCTTTGCTGATCTCGTTGTATTTTCAATGCACAGGCAACTCTCCGACGAAGTCTCCTCCAGGTAATATATGTCTCATGCTTTCTAAAGAGTACTAGTATACTGACTAAACTATCCACTTGCTATGCTTAGCTGCTCTATTGTCTGAATCATGACACTTTGCCAGCTGAAACTTGCCTATCACAATGTCGATGTATTGCTCAACTAAAAACACAAATATTTGTAGTTTTTGTCTGTCATAATGCAACTAAGCATAATAGTCTCAACTAAGCATACTAGTTTTTTGTAGTGAGACAGTAAGATAGTGAGACAGTAAGAAGGAAACTTCCTAGATTATGTAGAAATAAAATACTTGGTTTGTCAGCAAGTACCATGACATGAATCAAAAAACATATACGGTGGAAAAAATAAAATGGCAGAAACCTGGGAGGTTCTGGTTTGCTGTATCTCCACCAGTTTGGGTCGGCGAATGTGGATGATTTTTTATCCTGTGAACTCATTGTACTGCTACAAGAATTTGGTATCATCATGGTGTAATTTTGTTAACATTCTGGTTTTGTTAGATAGTGGCTACACTAATCTAGAGTGATACAATTTTCCTTCCCATTTGGTATCATCATGTTCAGTGTATACAGTTATAACATCATGTGGGTTTTTTAAGTCTGTTTACAGCTCATGTGGGTTTTAACATCATGTGGGTTGGTGAATGTGGATGATTTTTTTTATCCTGTGAACTTGAATGTTGCAATGCTGTTTTCTTCAGAGGCTACTGTCAAAAACTTGAGCTACTATCTTGCAAAGATGATGATCATCTTGCTAGTTTGCTGGGTTTTGTCTCCGACCATCATGTCGTGATGAATTTGCAGGTACCCCGAGAGGCCCTTGATTTTGCCAGAATGTTGATTAACTTCCGTTCCGACAAATTCGGGTACTCCATATGTCCTATTTTGAGCAAAGGTCATGCTGAAATTTTAGCATGACTTTGCTAAAAATAGGACATATGGGGTACTTGCGACTAATGCATGGACCGGGGTATCTTAGTACTTAGTTAAGTAGGATCAAATGCCCCGCCATTCTTGCTGCATTAAACCATAGGAGGCAATAGAGCCAAGTGATTAGTGTCAAGTGATTAGGCTCAACCTAGGGTGCCTCGGCTTAGGCTTTTAGGGTGCCTCGGCGTCGACAAACCCTAAATGATAAAAGCTTAGCTTTTAGGATGCCTCGGTATCGACAAACCCTAAATTATGAGACCATGATCTTGTTCCTTGACAATAACCAACTTTTTGACCAAACAGTTTTCCTATTTAAAGCGAAACATGGCCAACAACGATGAGGCCAGCGGTTCGGGCGGCAAGCAATTCTGGGAGCTGTCCCAGGAGATGGAGGAACAACCTCATCGCTATGAGGACACCGCGGAAGAAACCGATCCTGATTACACAACCCCTAGTGGCGTCGGGGATGACACCACTGATGGTCCTGCCGAGGATGCCACCACTGATGATGGCGGCGCACACACAGATGGCAGCCAACCGAAGAAGCAAAGGAAGGACCGGCGCCCGAATGCGCTCCACACCCTCAAGGAGGAATTCACTCAAGTGAACTCCGACGGGAATCCAATGGAGCCCAAACATATAGTCAAGGGGTACTCGATTCAGCTCGGGTGCATTCTCTGGAGCACCGTCTCGATCAACATCGAGAAACTTAGGCATAAGGACCGAGGGAATCTGCGCAGCCTCCTCTTCACGAAGCTGCACGAACGATACAAGTTCCCCGCCGAATTTGAAAACACACGCCTCTCAGGGAATAAAGTGAACAGTGCCGCCCTCACGAAGATGAGCACGACCCTGTCTACTTGGAGAAGCGCGGTGAAGAGAATGATTGATAAAGGTGATAGTTATGACAAGATCAAGGCGAAATATCCTTTGATGAGAGAAGATGACTACAACGAGTTCAAGATAAAGTGCGAGAGCAGTGCAACCACCGAATCAAGTCAGTGCGGGAAAGAAATGCGGGAGTTGAACTTAGGGGAACACAAACTCGGTCCCGGCGGTTACAGAGTGGCGGAGCCTATATGGGACAAGGAGGACGCGGAGCGTTCCAAGCAAGGCCTACTGCCCCGCTTCGAGAAATACAGCGGTAACAAGCAGACCAGGAACTATGTCAGGGCCCGGTACAAGGAGGACCCAATAACAAAGGAGCTTACCACGGATCCGAAGACCAGGGCGCTTGAGCTTGTTCTAGTAAGGAATACACCCCCGCGTAATTAGCTCCATACGGTTGCACTCTAACTAATCCCCCATATTTCTAAATGGTTCACGTTCCTTTCGCAGGAAACTGAAAGCAGTAGCACGGGGTCGTCTCAGAGCTCCCCTTTCGACAGCCCTTTAAATAGGGCATTGAACATAATGAAAAGCAAGGATAACCTCACTAAGCCGACGTCAGCTGGTCTTGTGGCCAGCAAAGGCTTGTCCACAAAATGGGGGTCATACTATACCGCTGGTGTGTGGAAGGAGAAAAAGGCCACCTCGAAAAGCCAGACGCGCGAGGTTGAAGCACTCAAGGCACAAGTGGCGCAGATTCCGGAGCTTGTCCAAGAGCAAGTGGAACAACAACTGGGAAAGAAGCTCAACACCATGGTGCCTACGTTGATTCATGGGCTGACGACGTGGATTGCGGGCGGCCAACAGGGGCCTCCCCCGGTTCCCAGCTTCACGGCCAGCAACTTGCACAGCGCTCAGGCGGCGCCATTGGTGTGTCCGGCGGTGCCATTGGTGTCTCCGGCGCCGGCACGGGCATTGGAGCTTAATGCACCTGGGTGTACACCGGCCGACACCTCGTCAGCAAGCTCCCCCTCCGTCAGTTGCATGCCCGCCGTTGGCGGTGCCTCGACATTAGCCGAGCTCGACTCCGTCATGGTAACTAAGCCTCTCGGCCGATGACTTGATCTACTTGACTTTGACTGGGCATCCCTGACGCCCTGTACATGTTTTCGCAGGGCACCGCCGACATTCCTTGCACTCTTCTGCACTTCGTGGGCGCCGAGTTCGTCGATGTCGCCAAGGGCAGAATCGTTCAACCGGGCAACCGCATGTTCCACGGTAATCCGATGCCACCCACGGTGTATAGGGTTGAAGTGGTTCGGGTGCTGCCAGGCTGCGACGAGCTGTTACCTCCGGTTCGACCCGCTGGGGCCGACGAAGAAGATGAGATGACCCTCAGCGCCTGCGTAAACTGGCCGCTGCTTTGGCCGAAGAGCCAGATTCGTTTGGGGGCGGGGGATACCACCCCACAGACAAGACCGCCAGTCGTGCCGGCGCCAAGCCATGGCAAGAACGCCACAACGCTACCGGACCTGCTGGACATCCCTATGTCCGACATCCCTATGGCACAGGATCCGGACAACCCTATGGCACAGGATACGGACGACGACGACAGCGACGATGGTACATTTACCAAAGTCGATAAGTACTTTGCCGAACATGGGTACGCTGACGAGTTCTGCGGGCCTCTTTCTCAAGAACCCAACCAAGACGACCGCAATCTAACTGGTACGGCGGAGAAATCCAATTGCAATAGGCGTCGTCTGCCGTTCAGTTCTCAGGAGACGCCTCCAGCTCCCGCCTTCACCGAGCCTCAGATAGCTGAGGTGCGAAATATTATCAGCCCCAACACGCTCAAGAAAGCGGTCTGTGAGCAGAACTCGGTCCCATTACTGGAGATCAAGAAGAACGGATGGAAACGAAAGACTAACAAGGGCGCCGGTGCGAGCCAGCCGACATCGAGTTTGATCCGTGCTCAGGACGGGCCACCTTCACCTAAGGATATCTCGAGGAGGGTGCATGTGGCGGGTAGGGCGATGCAACCGCCAAATATGCTGAATGCTGCAACCGGTGCTATGCGGAGTCTGCACGACAATGTTCTTTCTTTGTAGAAGCGGCATCTGAGAGAGAATGATGTGGCATACTCGGTTTTCGTGGCCAAGGTGCCATAGGGCAAGGGCTTTGCGGATGGCGACATCGAGGGTACGATCGTCCTGCGGTTTGATGACATCTTTGCTATGTTTAACCTTCATCCGCTGCACTACACCTTCGTTCGGCTGTTTTCGCTGAGTATGGAGATGCAGATAATTAGAGACAAGACCCCGGACATCGTGATAGTCGACCCCTTCTACATGCGTGCCAAACACTTGAACAGCGCTGGGGCCCGCCAAGTTGGGAGTTCACACCTCGAAGGCGTCATTCTGGCAAACCCAGATAAGGATAACTTCCTTGTGGCTTACTTTCCCGAGTAAGTCATCCCTTAACCGCCCCGTAACATATGATTTCTTAGATTTTGATCGTTCTTTTTTTTTCTAACATTCAGTGTTCTGTGCAGTGGCACACATTGCACACTCATCCTCTTAAGCCCGAAATATTCCATGGCCACGTATTTTGACCCGAACCGTAACACAAATGTCAAGAAAGTTCTTGATGATGTTCTCCTCGGCTACGCCAAATCTGGAGGCACCTTCACCAGGGCAGTTCGTAAGTACGGCAAGCACATGTTCTCACACAATACGAAGTTCTGCTGTGTCAAGCAGCCGCCTGGCGGTCAAAAGAATGTCTACTACGCCCTCCATCACATGCGGGCGATCGTAAGGGACCATCATCAACTTTTGCTACCAGATAATCTCAAAGATTGGGCCGCGAGGTTATCGGCAGTCCAGGACGCGGACCTCACACAAGAATTCTTTCGCATCCAGTCGAAGTTTGCAGACATCATCCATCAAGATGTCCTTCATACCTCGGGGCAGTTCTTCGTCAGATATCAACCGCCCAACAGTGAGATAGATGAAACGCTACAAATGCAGGGTGACAACGACCGCGATTTCATGACCATCACGACAGACGGCGGCTTCATCCACGCTCCTATACGATGAGTCGAGTCGAAAGTAGTGATGTGTAGTTCTGAAACATTGATTAGCTCATGTTGTAATTAAACATTAATGAATTCGTATGTCTCTTTGGTTTGGACAGTCATTCAACTTAGAGGTAATCGATGCTATTTATTAGTAGGACCATGAATCGTGCTATTAATGTCTTGCTTTTCTCTTTCGATCCTTTTGTTGCATACTTACATATTGCTTATGTATTGTCTGTTGTTTGGCTTGTGCATAGAGATGCCGTCGTATGTCGTGTACAAGGGTAAGGTTCCTGGAGTCTACGACGACTGGGATGAGTGTCGGAGACAGGTTCACCGTTTCAGCGGTAACAGTTACAAAGGGTACACCACTAGGGCGGAGGCCGAATCTAGATATGCCCGCTCTCTAGTGGGAGAGAGGAGGGAGCGTTGGAGGAACCGGATGAGGACCAGTTTGATCGCGATGATGCTCATCGTGATGACCACAACTCTCTTTTATGTGATGGTAGTTTAGATGATCGATATCGACTTGTAATGTGAAGACAAACTCGAAACTCGCGGTCTTGAGACTTGTAATGTTTTATCTTTGTTCGGTCTTTTGAATTCGGAGACTAATATGATGAGTTGTATTCGGAGACTAATCTTCTATTGTATTCGATGAATCTGATGTTGCTGTGTGCTGCTGTCTATATTCTGTCAAATAATATATTTTGTAACCTGTGCAAAAATCAGAAAAGCAAAAAAAAGAAAAACCAAATATTCATACTAATGGCGCATCAAGGCCGAGTGCGCTATTAGTATGCCAAAGGATACTAATGGCGCATCGTGGCAGAGTGCACCATTAGTGTGATAAAGCACATGGTTACATATGGCCCCCCGGGAGGCATACTAATGGCGCATGGTGTTACATACTAATGGCGCACTGGCAGGTGCGCCATTAGTAAAAAATTCTAATGGCGTGCTACTAATGGCACACCGGTAGTGCGCCATTAGTAGGCAAAACCGGTGTGCCATTAGTAGGCCTTTTACTAGTAGTGGGTCAGGAATCCGGACATAGCTAGTCCTTAGGATTGAAGAAGGGTAGCCATATTGTTCCTCTACCACAGCAACGTGGTGGGTAGCCTCAGGAGAGTTAATCTCTCTCATATCGGTTTTAGGCCCAATCTGGTCGTAGTCTGTAGCGACTCCCAGGGCGGCGATGCGATCCAAGAGCTCGTTTAAGGAGGAGAGCTCCATCGGATCTAACCGCTCGGCGAGTTCCGAGTTGACGTGAAGATTGCTTTTTATGACCCGAGAAGTCATCGTCGGCGCGGCGGCCGAACAGGCGGTCATAAGAAAACCACCTAGCCGAAGAGTATGGCCGATGGACAAAGCTCCTTTAGAAACGGTGCCGTCTTTAAAGACCGGATGAGGCATCCTTCCTGATGGCGACGACACAGAGGAACTCTCAATGAAAGCACCAATGTCGGTGTCAAAACCGGCGGATCTCGGGTAGGGGTTCCCGAACTGTGCGTCTAGGCGGATGGTAACAGGAGACAAGGGACACAATGTTTTTACCCAGGTTCAGGCCCTCTCGATGGACGTAAAACCCTACTCCTGCTTGATTAATATTGATGATATGGGTAGTACAAGAGTAGATCTACCACGAGATCAAAGAGGCTAAACCCTAGAAGCTAGCCTATGGTATGATTGTTGTTCGTCCTACGGACTAAAACCCTCCGGTTTATATAGACACCGGAGAGGGTTAGGGTTACACAGAGTCGGTTACAATGGTAGGAAATCTATATATCCGTATCGCCAAGCTTGCCTTCCATGCCAAGGAAAGTCCCATCCGGAGATGGGACGAAGTCTTCAATCTTGTATCTTCATAGTCCAGGAGTCCGACCAACGGTGATAGTTCGGCTATCCGGACACCCCCTAATCCAGGACTCCCTCAGGAGTGCATCTACATACCCTTGTAGATCGCTAAGCGGAAGCGTTCAAGAGAACGGGGTTGAAGGAGTCGTACTCGTCGTGATCCAAATCACCGGAGATCCTAGTGCCGAACGGACGGCACCTCCGCGTTCAACACATGTACAGCCCGGGTGACGTCTCCCATGCCTTGATCCAGCAAGGAGAGAGGGAGAGGTTGAGGAAGACCCCATCCAGCAGCAGCACAATAGCGTGGTAGTGATGGAGGAGCGTGGCAATCCTGCAGGGCTTCGCCAAGCACCGCGGGAGAGGAGGAGGACTTGGGAGAGAGGAAGGGCTGCGCCAGAACTTGGGGTCCAACTGCCCTCCCACCCCTCCACTATTTATAGGTGGGGGGAGAGGGGGCCGGCCCCCCTAGATCTCATCTAGGGTTGGCGGCGGCGTCCAAGGGGGAGGAGTGCCTCCTAAGTCAAGTGGAGGCCCTCCCCCTTAGGATTTCCCCTCTCCCATGCGCATGGGCCTTGGGGGGGGCTGGTGCCCCTGGCCCATTAAGGCTAGAGCGCCCCCTACAGCCCATGCTGCTGTATTGGACGTGGTGGAACAATTTCTGAACCTCCGGAATCCTCCGGAACCTTCTGGAAGCTTCCCGGTACAATACCGGAAAAACCCGAACTTTTCCTAGAACCCGAACAACAACTTTCCATATATAAATCTTTACCTCCGGACCATTCCGGAACTCCTCGTGACGTCCGGGATCTCATCCGGGACTCCGAACAACATTCGGTAACCACATACAAACTTCCTTTATAACCCTAGCGTCATCGAACCTTAAGTGTGTAGACCCTATGGGTTCGGGAACCATGCAGACGTGACCGAGACGTTCTCCTGTCAATAACCAACAACGGGATCTGGATACCCATGTTGGCTACCACATGTTCCACGATGATCTCATCGGATGAACCACGATGTCAAGGACTCAATCAATCTCGTATTCAATTTCCTTTGTCCAGTGGTATTATACTTGCCCGAGATTCGATCGTCGGTATGCCGATACCTTGTTCAATCTCGTTACCGGCAAGTCTCTTTACTCGTTCCGTAACACATCATCCCGTGATCAAACCCTTGGCCACATTGTGCACATTATGATGATGTCCTACCGAGTGGGCCCAGAGATACCTCTCCGTTACACGGAGTGACAAATCCCAGTCTCGATTCGTGCCAACCCAATAGACACTTTCGGAGATACCCGTAGTGCACCTTTATAGCCACCCAGTTACGTTGTGACGTTTGGTACACCCAAAGCATTCCTACGGTATCCGGGAATTGCACAATCTCATGGTCTAAGGAAATGATACTTGACATTACAAAAGCTTTAGCATACGAACTACACGATCTTTGTGCTAGGCTTAGGATTGGGTCTTGTCCATCACATCATTCTCCTAATGATATGATCCCGTTATCAACGACATCCAATGTCCATGGTCAGGAAACCATAACCATCTATTGATCAACGAGCTAGTCAACTAGAGGCTTACTAGGGACATGGTGTTGTCTATGTACCCACACATGTATCTGAGTTTCCTATCAATACAATTATAGCATGGATAATAAACGATTATCATGAACAAGGAAATATAATAATAACTAATTTATTATTGCCTCTAGAGCATATTTCCAACAGTCTCCCATTTGCACTAGAGTCAATAATCTAGTTCACATCGCCATGTGATTAACACTGACAGGTCACATCGCCATGTGAGCAACATCCAAAGAGTTTACTAGTGTCGCTAAACTAGTTCACATCATCATGTGATTAAGACTCAATGAGTTCTGGGGTTTGATCATGTTTTGCTTGTGAGAGAGATTTTAGTCAACGGGTCTGCAATATTCAGATCCGTATGTACTTCGCAAATCTCTAGGTCATATTGTAAATACTGCAGCAGCGCGGGTTTTAGGTGTGTCAGTAGCGTGGGATGGGCGCTACTAATAAGGTGCTACAGCTAACATATAGAAGTAGAGCGTGGTCACTGGCGCTACTGATACACAAGTGTAGCAGCAGCGCGGTTACTAGGAGCACGCTACTGCTAGTAGCTCTAGCGCCCTTTGCAGCAACACGCTAGTGCTATAGCGGCGCTGCTGCTAACTTCTATACACTCGCTACTGCTAATTTAACAGGTTTTTTGTTTTTTTGGGCATATTTGTATTGTATTTGAACAGGTTTTATAGAAGAATCTTTAGCACATAGAAATGTCATCATGATACACATACAAATGCCTGCGCGACCATGAATGTAATCATAGCATATACATACAAATTGTCTCATCATAATCATCATCCAACACAAAGTGGTCTCTCGTCATCATCTCGAGAATAGCGATACAAGTCCTTGATTACTTGCAAATACATCGTCTTCCATCTAAACAATGGTATACGCGAGAAGAGCTATCACTTTGAGTACATGACTTCGTATCCCTCTCTCGCATTAGCGTGAACCTAAACTAACTACTCCCCGTCGCTCGGAAACCGGAAATCGGCAACACCTGGGCCTGACACTCCGGCCACTCATCGTATATATACTCCCGGCGTAGCACTTCTTCGCCATCGATGATCTATGCACCTGCATCGTCACATGAGTCGATGATATGCAACATATATAGTTGAGCAACAGAAAGAGACAGACTTGACAAAAATAGAAACAACATATCATAAGCATAAATAACAAAGTTCATCATACCCAAAATGCCCTAACTAGAGTGATCTTCGCTAGTCGAGGAGGAGGACGGTTTAACTACATCACAAATAAATTTTCACTGCGCATAACTCAAAGTTTTGTCATACAGAAAGTATGGACTAAACAGACACATTGTCATATATCGACAATCACTCCAACATGTCGTGCCATCCATCGAGGTCAGGGAGATCGTCCCCGAGCTTAGTGAAAGGCTTCATGTCGAGACGCTGAGAGGCTATCCATGTTCGGACGTCTTCCCGCGACATTTGTCCTTCTCCGTAGAACATCCCTGTTTTTCCGACGACCTCTTTCATGATGATTTGGGCAAGTTCGCGCTGGATGTTATAGAACTCAGCTCGAAGTCGATGTTCCTCGATATCTCCTATGTCCTTTGACCATTGCAGAATATGGGCATCGCCAGATCTAGGTGACATGTGAAGGTTCTGGTGATCCCGTCTGTACTCCAGCATGTGGTGTAGGACATAGAATCCATCATTAAGAGAATCGTTCGGTTGCTGGATGGAGCAGAAGTCGGTCTTACGGCTGAAGGCGGCTCTGCCGCCCCTTCTTTTCTTGTCCCTAACCTCTCCACCCCTTGCTTGGTAGTAAAACATAGCACCGTCGAGAACATCTTTGATGTGGGTGTAATCCTTTTTGTGAATGTTCTTCGACGAGTCCAAGTAAAGAGCGTGGGAGAATCAGGGGTAGAGGATGATGAGGACGGCGCACCCGCCGGTGCGCAAAATAAGTACACCTCAAATTAATTAGCCTCCACCGTGCAAATGAATTATTGAAATCGAAGGAAGGATAGCAGCGCAGATGACTTACACGGGATGATAAGGCACCAGAATCGCCTCCTTGTCCTTATTGGCGAGCATGAAACTGACGATGTAATCCCTCGCGTATTCACGCTGCTCTGCACAGACTCTCAAGAAGCTCTCGTGCATGTAGTACGGGTCAGCGACACAGATATGACGTATCTGCTCAACCCCAATGATGTAGTTCATGTGCAAGGCATAAAGGCGGACAAACGTAAAATCCAGCTTCTTCACGTGAAACATGTCGAATATGTAATCGAATCGGAGGAAGAACTTATCCGCAGGGAAGCTGTCGACGTATGACATTTGCCGCGGAACGTTAACCACGTAGAGTTGGTATCCTAGATCTTTCGAGGTGATGAGGCATTTCTCTACCCGCAGCACATCGTCACGAAGTCTCCTTAGATCACCGAATCTGGCCTGTAGCGCTGTTGCAGGCAGGATTGGTTGATCGGGGATATGCCATCTATCCGCATCGGTGATATCTATACGGTCGTGAAGCCGAGGCTGCTGAGGCGGCTGGATCATAGAATCAGCTTTTTTTCCTTTCCTCGCTCTCTTCCTAGACTTCTTTACTACCGGAAGGTCGTCCATAATACGTTGAGACGGTAATTCAGGCACCGACTCATGACGCTCAAACCCTGAGGAGGCGCCAGTACAGACATACTGTTCAGCGCCATCGTCATCCTCATCCTCATCCATGGCGACATCATCAGCGACTAATGGAGCCTCCTACTTACCCCGTCCGCTATCACCCAACCCGACACCCGACACTAATTGGGTAGGTGGGGTGTTGATGTTCATACCTTGCTGAGGCTGTGTGCTTGTGGGTGTGCTCCCGGCTGCCTCCTGACGAAGCAGACTCTTTGGCCACAACAGGACCCATCCACTGCAACAATCACCAAGCCGCCGCGGTGTCTCCTGGTCATCCACCAGTAGTGTTGGAGGAGGCAAATTCTCGTGGCCCGGTTCGACACTGGCCATGGAAACCTTGAAGACGTTCGGGGGGATCGGCCGGCTGTGGAACAATGGTTCCTTCGGCTTCATTATCGTCGCCTTCCCCACGTCCACCTTCTGGTCGCCGATGGTGTACAATATGGTGCACGGGGTTTCGTCGGCCCGCAAACAAAAGTCTGCGACGTGAGACATCCAAAAGGCAACGAAAACGAGAGATTATACATTTATATTGAACGAGACCGGTGTGACCGATACCGTGAGGACGTCGAGCTCAGCCATAGACGAAGCACCGCCGAGCACGTCCGGTGCGGGAGCCGGTGCGGGAGCAGGTGCTCCCAAGAAGTCAGCAAGAAGTCCTCTGCATTTTTTTCTGGATTTTTCCTTGTCCAAGTGATAACGCCCATCACCAAGGAAGTAGACAAATCTGCAACCACCTGTTTTGCGGCAGCTACCGCTGTTGCGACTGTTTGAGATGATTTCTTCTCAACCGCAATCTCAACCTTCTTGTCGATGTTTTCTTCAGTTAACCTCCGTCTTTCCTTTCTCTCCTCCGTGGTCTCACGGTAGTACTTCTTCCACGTGGCGCCGTCTCCGACACCGTGCATGCGTCCATACGACGGCCAAGTATCCACCGGTTGTCGTTTCAATATGTTCAGCGCCTGGTTGAATGGAGTGTCCCACTTGGGCCTCGCCAATGCCTCAGACGGCGAGTCGCTTTCGGCCGTAATCCGGTGCTGCTCTCTCTGCAAAAGGTACAAGGATCGTTTACAAATATGACTAACGTGTGCAGTCGAATTGATCAGAAACTAAAATTACCAGCAGTCTCATGAACTCCATAATGACCGGTGTTGTCTCGTAAACCTTCTTCACTGGGTCCCAACAGTGTTGGGCCCTCAGGACGTCACGCTCCTGCGGGACGGTGAAATCCGCCAAGGGGTCTGGGATGCCCAGACTCGCGGCTTCTGCGTCCTCATTGGCCCATTTTGACCTCTTTTCGCCGTAACCACGGCTTCCGAGGTGGTGGCTCCCAGTGTTCCTCTTTTGAAGCCCCTTCATGTACTTAGACTTTTTTTTGGCAGCTTCGGCCTCGCAGGCCTCCTTGAATATTTGAAACATCTCTTTCATGATTGTCGGATTATCCTTTACAATCTCGGAGTAGGGTTCCCCGTCGTTGATCTTTGCTTTCACTCGATTTTTCCAGGCGGCTAACGCGTCGTTAAACTTGGTCATGGCGTGTTTGTTTATCTTCTTCATTGTCGGGTCCTCGTCTGGATCTTCATAATCCTTCTCATTCTAGCCCGGGAACAAGAATATCTGGTAAAACTTCTTTAGGAGGGAGCTCCTCATATTTTCTATCTTCTGTAGTTTCTCATCATTGATGGTGACGGTTGTCCGTACGATGCAGCCTATTTGATTGCCGTAGCACGCGCGCGCTTCCTCGGGCGCCTTTGGCTCAAAATTACCGTCGTCCACCTCCGTGACCACCAGTCTAGTAGTCCTGAGTTTGTTAGGAACCCGTCGCCTCTTTGCTTTCGGTTCTACACCGGCTCCGCTCCCCGAGGCAGCACCGGTCTCAGCGCCGGTCTCAATGCCGGTCTGAATCTCAGCGCCGGTCTCAGTCTCAGCACCGGTCTGCGTGTCGGTCTCAGTCCCCGATGCCACCGGTGGGCCCAGCAACAACATCGGTTGATCGTCAGTAAGGGTAAAATATTCGTCTACCGCCCGGTAGACGTCGTCGCAATCACCAGAACCCTGTCCTTCATCGTTGCTAGCCATGTTTCCTATGATTAAATCTAGTCAATCAATTCTAGACCTAATAAAATGAATAATGACATAAAAAAGGACTATTGTTTTGCATGAACATCAATGACATATAGCTACTGTTCTGTTTGACCAAGTTTTTGAAAAGAAAAACAATTCTATTTTTTGTTTATAGCTAAATGCCATAGCTACTGTTTTTTATTTATAGCTAAATACTTTTGTTTTTTGTCTAAAGCTAAAAGTCTAGGAACTACATTTCCTCTAACCCTTTTGACCTCACCAGAATTTCCACAGCAAGACCTTAGTACCTACACCCAATTTCTTCAAAAATATTCAGGTCCATAGTCCAAATAATTCAAATTTCATTTGAATGAAATTTGGAACAAATTCAAGTCCGTAGTCAAAATATTTTTTTATAGCTAAGTGTTTTTTGTTTATACCCTCTGTTAATTTAAATCTAAATGCTACTATTATTTATATACCCTCTATTAGTTTAAAGCTAAATGGAATTACTGTTTAGGAATTTTCATAAAAATTGCCCTAGCTAATTTCCTAAAAAAATTGCAAATCATTTTTCCTAAATTCTATAAAATGCCTACTGCCCTAAAAAAATCTAGGGTTTATATGAACACCTAGGGTTCATATGAACATCAACACAGTATCAACACATATATATAATTGCCCTAGCAGAGAGAAATAGGAGGGTAGGGACAGGAGAGGCATAGCCTTACGGTCGGCGGCGAGGGCAGGCTCTGGCTCGGGCAGCGGCGGTGAGGTCGAGGGCGGTGGCGGCGAGCTCAAGGGAGGCGACAGTGAGGTCGACGACGGCCTCGGGCGGCGGCTGTGAGTCGAGGGGGCGGCCTCGGGCGGCGGCGGTGTGGTCGAAGGCGGCGGGCGGCGGCGGTGTGGTCGAAGGCGGCCTCGGGCGGTGGCGGTGTGGTCGAAGGCGCGCGGCAGGGCAACGGCGGCGATGGAGCACTTGGGGATAGGGGGAGTAGAGAGGGGGGGGGAAGGACTTAGCGAAATTTTGAGCCAGGGCCGCCGGCATTTGAGTCAAACTAGGAGTAGCGCGTTTTGCTGAAACACGCTATAGCTAAGATAGCTATAGCGTGTTCCAGAGGAACGCGCTGCAGCTAACCCTTTCTGTTTTATTTTTCTTTTTCTTTTGTTTTCATTACATTTTCTTTTTTCATTTCTCCTTTTTCTATTTCTTTCATCTTCATTTACTTTTCTACTTATTTTTCTATTTATTTTCTTTTACATAGCAGTAGCGCTCTATAGAAAAAACGCGCTGCTACAATGTTTTTAGCAGCAGCGTGCTTCTGGGAGAAACGCTGCTACTATTCCTAGCCTACCGGCACTAGTGAGAGAATTTTAGTAGTAGCGCTTTTCTGTGAAGACGCGCTACTGCTAAAATAATGGTTGTAGCGTGGTTTTGTAACAAGCGCTACTACTAAGTAGCGCTAGCGCGGAGTTTTGACCAACGCTACTGCTATACCTCTGTGTATAGCATTTTCCCTAGTAGTGATCTGGTGATCCACTCCTTGATCACCTTTGTACCCTCTTTCCAGGTATGTAGCAAGGCACACATCAGGTGCGGTACACAGCATAGCATACTGTAGAGCCTACGTCTAAAGCTTTGGGGACGACCTTCGTCCTTTCTCTCTTTTCTTCTGCCGTGGTCGAGCTTTAACTCTTAACTTCATACCTTAGAACTCAGGCAAGAACTCCTTCTTTGACGGATCCATCTTGAACACCTTCAAGATCATGTCAAGGTATGTGCTCATTTGAAAGTACCATTTAGCTTTTTGATCTATCCTCATAGATCTTGGTGCTCAATGTTCAAGTAGCTTAATCTAGGTTTTCCATTGAAAAACACTTTTCAAATAACCCTATATGCATTCCAGAAATTCTACATAATTTCTGATCAACAATATCTCAACAACATATACTCATCAGAAATTCTATAGTGCTCCCACTCACTTCTTTGGAAATACAATTTTCTCATAAACTTTGTATAAACCCAAAATCTTTGATCATCTTATCAAAGTGCATATTCCAACTCCGAGATGCTTACTCCAGTCCATGGAAGGATCGCTGGAGCTAGCATACCTTTTAGCATCCTTAGGATCGACAAAATCTTTCTGATTATATCACATACAACCTTTCCTTACGAAAACTGGTAAGGAAACTCGTTTTGACATCCATCTGCCAGATTTCATAAATGCAGCTAATGCTAACATGATTCCGACGGACTTAAGCATTGCTACGGATGAGAAAATCTCATCGTAGTCAACTCCTTGAACTTGTGAAAAACTCTTCGCCACAAGTCGATCTTCATAGATGGTGACATTACCGTCCACGTCCGTCTTCTTCTTAAAGATCCATTTATCTCAATGGCTTGCCGATCATCGAGCAAGTCCACCAAAGTCCATGCTTTGTTCTGATACATGGATCCTATCTCGGATTTCATGGCTTCTAAGCATTTGTCAGAATTTGGGCCCACCATCGCTTCTCCATAGCTCGTAGGTTCATTGTTGTCTAGCAACATGACCTTCAAGATAGGATTACTGTACCACTTTGAAGTAGTACACATCCTTGTCACCCTACGAGGTACGGTAGTAACTTGATCCAAAACTTCATGATCACTATCATAAGCTTCTACTTCAATTGGTGTAGGCGCCACAGGAACAACTTCCTGTGCCCTGCTACACACATGTTGAAGTGACGGTTCAATAACCTCATCAAGTCTACACCATCCTCCCACTCAATTCTCGAGACAAACCTTTCCTCGAGAAAGGACCCGATTCAAGAAACAATCCCTATTGCTTTCGGATCTAAATTAGGAGGTATACCCAACTGTTTTTGGGTGTCCTATGAAGATGCATTTTATCCGCTTTGGTTCAAGCTTATCAACCTGAAACTTTTCACATAAGCGTCGCAGCCCCAAACTTTTAAGAAACGATAACTTAGGTTTCTCCAAACCATAGTTCAAACGGTGTCGTCTCAACGGAATTACGTGGTGCCCTATTTTAAAGTGAATGCGGTTGTCTCTAATGCCTAACCCATGAACGATAGTGGTAATTTGATAAGAGACATCATGGTACGCACCATATCCAATAGGGTGCAACTATGATGTTCGGACACACCATCACACTATGGTGTTCCAGGCGGTTTAATTGTGAAACAATTTCCACAATGTCTTAATTGTGTGCCAAAGCTGATAACTCAGATACTCATCTCTATGATCATATCATAGACATTTTATCCTCTTGTCACGATGATCTTCAACTTCACTCTGAAATTACTTGAACCATTCAATAATTCAGACTTGTGTTTCATCAAGTAAATATACTCCGTATCTACTCAAATCATTCGTGAAGTAAGAACATAACGATATCCACTGCGTGCCTTAGCACTTATTGGACTGCACACATCAAAATGTATTACTTCCAACAAGTTGCTTTGTTGTTCCATTTTACTCAAAACGAGGCTTTCAGTCATCTTGCCCATGTGGTATGATTTGCATGTCTCAAGTGATTCAAAATCAAGTGAGTCCAAAACGATCCATCTGCATGGAGTTTCTTCATGCGTACATACCAATAGACATGGTTTGCATGTCTCAAACTTTTCAAAAACGAGTGAGTCCAAAGATCCATCAACATGGAGCATCTTCATGCGTTTTATGACTTACATGGCAGTGCAACAAGTAGGTGGTACTATCATTACTATCTTGTATCTTTTGGCATGAACATGTGTATCACTACGATCGAGATTCAATAAACCATTCATTTTAGGTGCAAGACCATTGAAGGTATTATTCAAATAAACAGAGTAACTATTATTCTCCTTAAATGAATAACCGTATTGTGATAGACATAATCCAATCATGTCTATGTTCAACGCAAACACAAAATAACAATTATTTAGGTTTAGTACCAATCTCGATGGTAGAGGGAGCGTGCGATGCTTGATCATATCAACCTTGGAAACACTTCCAACACATATTGTCAGCTCACCTTTAGCTAGTCTCCGTTTATTTCGTAGCTTTTACTTCGAGTTACTAACACTTAGCAACCGAACCGGTATCTAATACCCCGGTGCTACTAGGAGTACTAGTAAAGTACACATTAACATAATGTATATCCAATATACTTCTATCGACCTTGTCAGCCTTCTCATCTACCAAGTATCTATGGTGATTCTGCTCCAGTGGTTGTTCCCCTTATTACAGAAGCACTTAGTCTCGGGTTTGGGTTCAACCTTGGGTTTCTTCACTAGAGCAGCAGCTGATTTGCTGTTTCATGAAGTATCCCTTCTTGCCCTCGCCCTTTTTGAAACTATTGGTTTTACTAACCATCAACAATTGATGCTCCTACTTGACTTCTACTTTCGCGGTGTCAAACATCGCGAATACTTCAAGGATCATCATATCTATCCCTGATATGTTATAGTTCATCACGAAGCTCTAGCAGCTTGGTGGCAATGACTTTGGAGAAACATCACTATCTCATCTGGAAGATCAACTCCCACTCGATTAAAGTGATTGTTGTACTCAGACAATCTGAGCACAAGCTCAAGGATTGAGCTTTTCTCCCTTAGTTTGCAGGCTAAGAAAATCGTCGGAGGTCTCATACCTCTTGATGTGGGCACGAGCCTGAAATCCCAATTTCAGCCCTCGAAACATCTCATATGTTCCGCGACATTTCGAAAACGTCTTTGGTGCCTCTATTCTAAACCATTTAACTGAACTATCACGTAGTTATCAAAACGTGTATGTCAGATGTTCGCAACATCCACAGACGACGTTCGAGGTTCAGCACACCAAGCGGTGCAATAAGGACATGAGCCTTCTACGGAGCAACAAGGACAATCCTCAGTTCACAGACCCAGTCCGCGTAATTGCTACTATCAACTTTCAACTAAATTTTCTCTAGGAACATATCTAAAACAGTAGAACTAAAGCATGAGCTACGACATAATTTGCAAGAATCTTTTGACTATGTTCAGGATAATTAAGTTCATCTTAGGAACTCCCACTCAGATAGACATCCCTCTAGTCATCTAAGTGATTACATGATCCGAGTCAACTAGGCCGTGTCCAATCATCACGTGAGACGGACTAGTCATCATCGGTGAACATCTTCATGTTGATCATATCTACTATACGACTCATGCTCGACCTTTCGGTCTCTTGTGTTCCGAGGCCATGTCTGTACATGCTAGGCTCGTCAAGTCAACCTAAGTGTTTCGCGTGTGTAAATCTGTCTTACACTCATTATATGTGAACATTAGAATCTATCACACCCGATCATCATGTGGTGCTTCGAAACAACGAACTTTCGCAACGGTGCACAGTTAGGGGGAACACTTTCTTGAAATTTTAGTGACGGATCATCTTATTTACTACCGTCGTTCTAAGCAAATAAGATGCATAAACATGATAAACATCACATGCAATCAAAATAGTGACATGATATGGCCAATATCATTTTGCTCCTTTTTGATCTCCATCTTCGGGGCTCCATGATCATCATCGTCACCGGCATGACACCATGATCTCCATCACCGTGTCTCCATGAAGTTGTCTCACCAGCTTATTACTTCTACTACTATGGCTACCGGTTAGCAATAAAGTAAAGTAATTACATGGCGTTGTTCAATGACATGCAGGTCATACAATAAATAAAGACAACTCCTATGGCTCCTGCCAGTTGTCATACTCATCGACATGCAAGTTGTGATTCCTATTACAAGAACATGATCAATCTCATACATCACATATCATTCATCACATTCTTCTTGGCCATATCACATCACATAGCATACCCTGCAAAAACAAGTTAGACGTCCTCTAATTATTGTTTGCAAGTTTTACGTGGCTGCTATGGGTTTCTAGCAAGAACATTTCTTACCTACGCAAAAACCACAACGTGATATGTCAATTGCTATTTACCCTTCATAAGGACCCTTTTCGTCGAATCCGATCCGACTAAAGTGGGAGAGACTGGCACCCGCTAGCCACCTTATGCAACAAGTGCATGTTAGTCGGTGGAACCTGTCTCACGTAAGAGTACGTGTAAGGTTGGTCCGGGCCGCTTCATCCCACAATGCCGCTGAATCAAGATACGACTAGTAATGGTAAGCATATTGAACAGAATCAACGCCCACAACTACTTTGTGTACTACTCGTGCATAGAATCTACGCAATAAACCTGGCTCTGATACCACTGTTGGGGAACGTAGCAGAAATTCAAAATTTTCCTACGAGTCACCAAGATCTATCTATGGAGAGACTAGCAACGAGGGGAAGGAGATTGCATCTACATACCCTTGTAGATCGCTAAGCGGAAGCGTTCAAGAGAACGGGGTTGAAGGAGTCGTACTCGTCGTGATCGAAATCACCGGAGATCCTAGTGCCGAACGGACGACACCTCCGCGTTCAACACACGTACAGCCCGGCGACGTCTCCCATACCTTGATCCAGCAAGGAGAGAGGGAGAGGTTGAGGAAGACCCCATCCAGCAGCAGCACAACGGCGTGGTGGTGATGGAGGAGCGTGGCAATCCTGCAGGGCTTCGCCAAGCACCGCGGGAGAGGAGGAGGACTTGGGAGAGAGGAAGGGCTGCGCCAGAACTTGGGGTCCAACTGCCCTCCCACCCCTCCACTATTTATAGGTGGGGGGAGAGGGGGCCGGCCCCCCTAGATCTCATCTAGGGTTGGGGGCGGCGGCCAAGGGGGGAGGAGTGCCTCCCAAGTCAAGTGGAGGCCCTCCCCCTTAGGGTTTCCCCTCTCCCATGCGCATGGGCCTTGGGGGGGCTGGTGCCCCTGGCCCATTAAGGCTAGGGCGCCCCCCTACAGCCCATGCTGCTGTATTGGACGTGGTGGAACAATTTCCGGACCTTCGAACCCCTCCGGAATCCTCCGGAACCTTCTGGAAGTTTCCCGGTACAATACCGGAAAAATCCGAACTTTTCCCGGAACCCGAACAACAACTTTCCAAATATAAATCTTTACCTTCGGACCATTCCGGAACTCCTTGTGACGTCCGGGATCTCATCCGGGACTCCGAACAACATTTGGTAACCACATACAAACTACCTTTATAATCCTAGCATCATCAAACCTTAAGTGTGTAGACCCTACGGGTTCGGGAACCATGCAGACATGACCGAGACGTTCTCTTGTTGATAATCAACAATGGGATCTGGATACCCATGTTGGCTACCACAGGTTCCACGATGATCTCATCGGATGAACCACGATGTCAAGGACTCAATCAATCCCGTATTCAATTCCCTTTGTCCAGTGGTATTATAGTTGCCCGAGATTCGATATCCGATATGCCGATACCTTGTTCAATCTCGTTACCGGCAAGTCTCTTTTCTCATTCCGTAACACATCATCTCGTGATCAACCCCTTGGTCACATTGTGCACATTATGATGATGTCCTACCGAGTGAGCCCAGAGATACCTCTCCGTTACACGGAGTGACAAATTCCAGTCTCGATTCGTGCCAACCCAACAGACACTTTCGGAAATACCCGTAGTGCACCTTTATAGCCACCCAGTTACATTGTGACGTTTGGTACACCCAAAGCATTCCTACGGTATCCGGGAGTTGCACAATCTCATGGTCTAAGGAAATGATACTTAACATTAGAAAAGCTTTAGCATACGAACTACACGATCTTTGTGCTAGGCTTAGGATTGGGTCTTGTCCAGCACATCATTCTCCTAATGATGTGATCCGTTATCAATGACATCCAATGTCCATGGTCAGGAAACCGTAACCATCTATTGATCAACGAGCTAGTAAACTAGGGGCTTACTAGGGACATGGTGTTGTCTATGTACCCACACATGTATCTGAGTTTCCTATCAATACAATTATAGCATGGATAATAAACGATTATCATGAACAAGGAAATATAATAATAACTAATTTATTGTTGCCTCTAGGGCATATTTCCAACAGTGCCTTCTCCTGCTCCACCCCTAGTCGTAGAACTTGTCATACCGGATCCCCATCCCTGCCACCCATCCCATACATCCATGTTCAAAACAGGACAAATCATCACACAAAAATCCATGGAGAATGACGAGGATTACAGTCGAAGTTGAGGATCGTCACGATTGGCTGCACGATGCCGGCGGCGCAACGGAGCCACGGAATGACATCTCAGCAGATCCTCGATCTCAATAGTTTGCGACTAGCCATGGAATGCCAAATTTGCCGCCACTTGACAAGATCCTCGATCTCCGCAGTTTACTCGTTGATGGTGCTTATGAGCTTATCGAGTTACGCCTTAATCGATGGATCAATCACCTTGGGTTGTAGATGCTCGGTGCGGAGGCTAGCGTCTCACCGAAATATGCCAGCGCACAAGGAATGATGGATTTGGTCTTCGATACCATATGTAAGAGGGAGGATCGTGGTTAGTCTGAATCAATCACTCAAAGAGGTGTGGTTTCAGTGTAGCTATTACAATTCGATTTACAGACAGAGAAGAACAGAGGGAAACCTGCTAAGGGCCTGTTCGGTTCAAGGGGTTTTAACAGGGATTGTGTGTGTGTGTGGGGGGGGTTAAATCCCCTACAAGCCAAATTCCCCTCCAATCCTCTCTAAACCCTTTGGGAGGAGGTTGAACCGAACAAGGCCTAAAGGAGAAAGTGGTAGTAAGTAGTCATCGGGTGCCGTCCTTGATTCATTGGATACCCCTCCTCTTGGCCAATGGCTTAAGTTCTAGTTGGGGTAGAGGTGGTCGCATTCACCCACTCGGGCCCTTGGTACTTGGGGTTTGCCCTATATGTGCGACGGGGCCGTCATGCACCGATGCTCAAGTCACACCGGGAGATGGGCCGACATGTCAAGGGTGCTGAGAAGTTTGATGTCGTATGCGGAAGTACATTTGTTTCTTACTATCAGGTAGCTGTGGGTAGTGGGCATGCACTCATCTTGAGCAGTTTGGCAATGCGGTTTACTATGCAGCTGCACGGCTAACCAGATATGAGTAAGCGTGCAATGACCTACAAGTACTGCAATCAGTTTTCTTTCTGCATAACACGTGGAGCAACTTCATAAGGGTCGGGAAAAACAAACATGAGCTCAATTCAAAAGAAGAGGGCAACCCATGATCAATAGAACATCCGAGTTCGTTACAAAATGTGTCTTGCTTCATCACACCGTGCTAAAGTCGGTGTTTAAGAATCATTTTTTTTTCTTCAGGAAAAGGCATTCCCACGATCTTTTATTTATTTATTTATTTTGAGGAAAAGGCATTCCCAGCATCCCAAAGAAAACAAAATTGCAATGAAACCCGGCCCTGGTTAAATCAGAAGCTATTTATGCACTTGCAAATAACAGCAGGTCTAGTGCGATTTGACATTCAGTAGTAACCTTCTAAATATCAAGTTCAGAACGTCAAAAACTCAGCATAAACGCAGATATGCAGACATTACGTTGAAAACTCCATGCTGGACACAACATGGACGGTAATCAAACCCACCAGCAGATGTGCCCGCACTAAATTGCAAACAAGATGAATCGACAAGCGAGCCCAGCGCATTGTAAGTACTGATTTATGGAAGTAACCCAGTGTGCCTTCAATCTTCATGCCAGAATGTTTATTAGCAGAGAGCGACAATAGGAAATTTACAGTGTGGTCACCAGCAGCCCGTTTCTTCATCTCCAACGACCAAAACAAAACCTGCCATCAGCAGCCCGTTTCTTCATCTCCAACGACCAAAACGAAACCTGCGGAGCAAGTAATAACATCATCAGTTAAAGAAACTTTGTAGCTTTCATTCAGGGAAAGCTGGTGAAGGTATTCTCATAATTTTTGTATGACCTAAAAAGGCACTCTTCAAGTATTGTGACAATTTTTAGTTCACTAGGTATGAGAAGGAATATGAAGTGACAATCCTGTAGTTCTGCATATATAACGGAAAGCTGGAGGTGTTCTCATAATTTTTGTATGACCTAAACAATAATCATTAGCTTCACAATGGTGGAAATTGTGCCAAAAGTTCCAAAGAACATTATCAGACAGAACCAACATCTCAAATAGAGAATGATGATAGGTAGCTTGTATTGTGGTTGGTACCATTTCAACTTCAAATATGAAATGTATTCGGCAACACAAGTCTGAGTAGAGGCTGAAAGAAAAGTGGGCATACAAGGGGCTCATGGAGTAGGAACATCTAGATAGCTCATAGGCATACTTAAAAAAATGTACCAGCTAGCTAGTCACTAACAAATTGAATTTGATTAAATTCATGCAGTACAAGCCTCAAGAAAGGGACCGTGCATCATTTAATACTTCCTTTGACCCAAAATAACTGCATTGGTTTTACTCTGCACAGCATCAAGGAGTACCTTCACCACTACTTTGATAATAATACACTAGTACAAATATAACATGTTAGGGATGGAAACATTTTTTATCATGAATCTAGTCATGCCATTTTGATCGTGAGTCTAATATGAAGTATTAAAGGTACATGGTGGTCCAAACTGAGGAAACTAGACTGCACACAAAGCATAGCTGCATAAAGTTTGTACCAGCTAAATTATATTAGTGGTTAATGATCAGTTACATATATATGCAAGTTTGGTGGAAAACAAAACACGCCGAGAAAATGATTAACCAAACAGCCTAGAACTGGAATGATCATCCATAAAGCTACAACTGCAAGCAAAACGATATATAGATGTGTAAGATTCAACAAGAGATTTAAAAATGGCACTCTTCAAGTACTGTGACAATCGTTAGATCACTAGGTATGAGGAGGAATGTGAAATGACAATCCTATAGTTCCACATAAATAAAGGAAATTTGAAAACAAATGCTCGGGTATTGTTAGTTCTCAATTACTCCCTCTACAAAGAAATATAAGATCATTTATATCACTAAAATAGTGATCTAGATGATCTTAAATTTCTTTACAGAGAGAGTACTTGTTTAGACGGGACATCATGCAAATCACACTTGGATTTGATAGAGCTATATCCACTGTAAAATAAATAAATTTAAAGATGAATAGGTGATGCAACAATGAGGAAAACTATACAAGTAAAATGGAAATATATCCCTGAAGCACAATAAAGGATTAGTAGTTCTTTTCCTACTACTTAGCATGACAATATTGTCATCTCTGAGCAGGCACGAACATATGCATTGGTCATAGGAGGGGCTGGAGGGAGAAGAGTCCACACCACAAGAAGAAACTTGGGCAATACTACAGACTAAGGAGGAGGTAAACCAAAAGGAAAGACAGTGGATGCAAGGAAGGGCAAACAAAAGAGCACATCCAATGGATAGGGCGCATAACATCAGTAGATATAACTAGCAAAATGGTACTAGTGATGAAAGCAGTTTTTAAGATGCGATGTTGATTTTCGATATAAAGTATACAGGTCCAGGTGGCGAAAAACTGTAGAAACTAGACTGCACACAAAGCATAGTTACAGACAGGTTGGAGTTTGGACCAGAGGAATTATGTGTGGTCAATTATATCTATTTTAGCATGATGCAAATTTAGCAGACAACAAGTGACATCCTAGAAATTGTTTAACCAAACAGCTTGAACCCTAGAATAATTGGGGAATAAAACAAACTACAATAACTGCAAGCAAAACGATAGACAACATTACAAGATTCAATGAAGCTGTACTCTTCAACTATTGTGGCAAACTGACAATCATTAGTTCACTAGGTATCACAAATATCCAACATAATAAGCAATGTGAAATGTCATAGCTATAAGACTATAAAATAAAGTAGGTTTGAAAACCAAATGGTCAGGAATTGTTATGATCATTGATCAATTACTTGCATAGACGGGACCAACATGCAAGTTACACTATGATTTTATAGTCTTAAGCACATAATAAAATTGAAGGAAAGTAACAAGTAAATGTTAAACAGAAATATGTCATCGAAGCACAGTAAAGTGTAAGCAGTTCATTTGCTACCACATAGCATGATGGCACTCTCATCTCTGAGGAGGCACGAGCATATGCACAAATATAGAATGGGGAAGGCTCTTACTTAACCAAACCACAAATCATTGGAGGAGCAATATGGAGAATAACCCACACTACCAGAAGGAACTGGGGGAGTACTGAGCAGGTAAACTGAAAGCAAGGCACCTGAAACGAGAAGGCAAGCAAAAAAAGCACATCCAATAGAGAGAGGGGGCGGTAAAATATCAGCAAATAAAAGAGATGAGGAAGAGAACAGAGATGTGCTGGGGAAGGGATGAGGAAGCAGGGCCTAGAAAAAAGATTTAAGATGCGGCCTACCATCAAAGCATAAGACGTGCCTATGTGGGCAACAGCTAAGAAATTTGGTACTTGAGAAATGGCAGTAAAAAGATGGCAATACATTTCTTGAAGGAACATATCCAAACCTCAACATACATGCAGAGACCTGCTCAACCAAGGAAATCATCTATCTAACGGACCATCCTCTTAAGCATGCTGTGGAGATCAGCAGCATCTGGCCGACCGCCATTACCTGTTTTTGCAAGCATCAGAAGTCAAACAACCAAAATGACATACCAACAAAAACCGAAATAGATACGAGGAGGCATCTACAAGATATTTACAAAAACTCATAGTTCCTGTTTTGATACAACACTAGTGGTAGACAGGGAAAAAATAAACCACACCTACCTTCAAATTTAAAGAATGGTCCGACAGAAGTATATACTGATGAATATCATAAAAATGAAAAACAAGCACCCAGACTATTTAGCTGGTCAGAAGAGACAAGTTATCCAGAATTATTAAGCTTGTTCCATGCCATATCGGGAAAAAAAATTATAATCAGACCAATCCTAGCAAAAACAAGCGATCACTATTTAGTTTTAGATCTTAAAATAAACTTAGCCTGAAAATGAAATGAACTCAATTTATTAGTTTTCCCAGGTACAGTTGGAGAGCAACGTATTATCCTAAAAGTGATACAATGAACAATTACTCGTAAGTTTTAAATAAACTGAAAGGAAGTTTGCTAGTGCTGTACGAACCAGATAGTTCAGGGAGGACACTTACCTGTAGTGTAGACACTTTCGAAGGGATGATAACGAGAACCTCTGCACTGAAATCACCTGACCTCCAATGACTCAAGTTCGACCATGTAGTAGTAGATAGATGTAGACAGGAGCGCCACATGATTGTACTCGGCAAAAGCATTGATGGATATCTGCCCCGCGTAGTTCTGTGGATCCGGGGAGAGGAGATGGCGCAGGTTGATAGTTCTTCCCAGCACCCATGATGTACCACCATTGTTCTGTGGATCCAGGGAGAGAAAATGGCGCAACTTGATAGTTCTTCCCAGCACCCATGACGTACCACTATTGTGCTCACGCTTCCTCTTCCAGATGTGTACATTGGAGTCTGACACAGTGAGTAAACCAAGTCCAACACCTCTTTCTTTGATCAGGGAAATTTCATGGTCTTTGGGGTGGTGCAGGCACTGTTTTAAATAGCCCGCTATAGCGTTTACAAAAGGGCTTGCATTAAGACACTTTGATCCAAACAAATGAACAAACATTTCAAATAGCGCGCTATAGCTACGCTATAGCACGCTATAGCATTTGGAAGAGGTCCGCCGCTAAGATGCTTAGCGCGCTATTTAAAACTATGGGTGCAGGTTTGCTGGCACACGTTCTACAGTTAGGCTCTGCCTCTCCACATCAAACTCAAGGATGCTACTTGCACAAAGAACGACGCTGAAGGCCTCACTAAAGCTCGTCGGCACGTCAAAGAGAAGCCAATAAAGAGATTTTTCAACAAGAAGGGCATTCATCCTTGAGAACTTCATGGCAGGAGGGCCGCCGATGGAAGCCTTGGGTGGAAGAAACGCAGAGACGAGATCACCCCACTTGCTGGTCTCCGACGAGTAGACGCAGGCGATTGCTCGTGGACCCTCAACATCCGCCAGAACAATCTTGAAATGGTCATCATCTCTCGCATCTCGAAGCACCTCTCCGTTGACCTGTGCTGACAGACTCTGTGCTGGAGGGGGGTCGATCAAGTGGCGGACGCCGGTGACGGGGTCCCACACCTGGAGCTGGCACTCCTTGACGAGGAAGATGAGTAGGAGGCCATGGCGGCAGCTGAGAATCTGGTGGTTGTGGGAGAAGCGATTGGTTTCGACGAGAGCGGGGACGCCGGGGCGCACAAGAGGCAGGAAGCCGATGAGGCAGCGCATCCAATCCGTGACGAAGAAACCGAGGAGGGGAGGGTTGGGGCGGTGGTGGAGGTGGAAGCGGACGAGGAAGTCCGGGTCGGAGATGAGGTGGCGCCAGCGCTTGCAGACGGCGGAGGCGCGGGGGAGAGACGAGGGCAACGGAGAGAGGCGGAGGAGGATCTCAGTCTCGTGCGGGGAAGGGGATGGGGAAATTGTGTGGACTGGGCTCTGAACTCTCAGCCAAAGCCACGATGTAGAAAGTGAAACTGAAGCCCAGGACGCTCATTTCCTTTTGAAGGAATGTACGGGAGAGCTCAGACACTCAAATGCTCTAATTTTTTTTAATTATTTTTTTTGCGAAAAGGAACCCAGATTTATAGATTGCTAGTGATACAACAAACCCCAACAAAGAAAGCAAATACACCGGAGTCCCTGGGGAGCCGATCAAACTCACACACCGCCGCGAGTTGAGGGCGCGCCGCAGCTCCCTCCCAGAGCCAGCGTGATCTTGGAATCTGCGGACAGACTTTTTGCGAACGGGAAGTTTCAATCTTAGGCCCTTCCGGACCAACGCGTCGGAGATGTGGCAGACCGCAAGCATCATCAGCAACACCCTATCTTCACCATCACTATGGAGAAGAGGAAGATGGATCTTGATCCACTCCTGCACAATGCACAAACAAAGCCAACAACTCCTCGCCTCCAACCCCAAGATCGACGATGAAGAAAGAGAAGCCCCGGCAGACCAATCCACCCAAAAACATCGATGTATCTGGCGCAGCTCACGCCACCACAGCCGAAGAAGTAGCCGAAGGAAAGTTTATTCATCCCCATCGAACCGGCAGCTGTACCGAGAAGAGAAGCCTCATTGGACACCGTGATGGAACAGGGGACAAAAACTACTTCGCCGCAGCCGCCACGCCCAAAGGACGAACCGCCAGACGAGAAAACCATAACTACAACACCTACCTACGGATGAACACAAGTCCAGCTGGTAGATCGGGACGTACCCCACTTTGCTCCGACACCGGCGAGGACACCGAAGGAGGTAGGAGGCGCTGATCCGCCGGCGGAACACGGCTCCGCAATGGTTTCACTCAAAAAATTACCCTAAATTTGACAGGGACATCACGCGCTCGTTCTTCTTTCTTAAAAAAATGATTTTTTGAATTTATTTAGTACTCCCTCTGTAAAGAAATATAAGAGCATTTAGATCACTAAAGTAATGATCTAAACGCTCTTATATTTCTTTATGGAGGGAGTACATTATAATGATTTTTTTCTTCTTTACTCCCGGGCTCATCTGAGCCTGGGAGCCAAAACACCCCTCTCGAGCTCCTCTACCCAGTGCGTATTAGATTCCTTGAGGGACCGCACTAGTCAGGGTTTAATGCCGCTCATGATTAGACCATTCGCTTGCTCGACTTGACCGTTAGTTTGAGGGTGATAGACTGAAGCATAGTCGAGCTTGATGCCCATGTTTTTGCACCAGAGTTTGACCTCGTCGACCGTGAAGTTCGTGCCTTTATCAGTGATCATGCTATGGGGGACGCCGTAACGGTGTACTACCCCTGATATGAAGTTTATCACCGGTCCGGATTCGACCGTCTTAACAGGCTTTGTCTCTATCCATTTGGTGAATTTATCCACCATGACCAATAGGTATTTTTGCTTGTGGTTCCTCCTTTAAGGGGTCCAACCATATCAAGCCCCCAGACCGCGAACGACCAGGTGATGGGTATATTTTTGAGGGCGGTAGGTGGCATGTGGCTTTGATTAGCAAAGAGCTGGCATCTGACGCATTATTGGACCAAGTCCTGAGCATCTAACCAGGCCGTCGGCCAATAAAATCCTGTACGGAAGGCCTTGCCTACAAGGGCCCGGGCTGCGGCGTGGTGCCCGCCGAGTCCGGCATGAATTTCAGCTAGAAGATTCCGCCCTTCCTCTTTGGAGATACACCTTTGAAGGACTCCGGTTGTGCTTTTCTTATAAAGCTCTCCCTCATGGACCTTATAGGCTTTAGATCACCGCACTATGCAACGAGCCTCGTTTTGGTCCTGGGAAGTTCCTACCTAGTTAGGTAGGCTAGGCATGGTTCTGTCCACAGGGCAATGACTGCCATTATTGTGTGGGCTGACGGTGTTATTTCGTTGGCAGAGCCACCAACTATGTCAGAATGTTCGGTGTGGGGTAGTGTGGTTGGGTCCAGGATGTTATTTCCGGACCCTCCCTCCCATAATACGGATGGCTTGAAAAGCCTCTCTAGGATGATGTTGGGAGGGATGGCATCGCGCTTTGCGCCAATGCGTGCCAACACGTCTGCTGCCTGGTTGTTCTCCCAGGCTATATGGTGAAATTCGAGCCCCTCAAACCGAGCTGACATTTTTAGGACGGCGTTGTGATAAGCTGTCATTTTTGGATCCTTGGCATCAAAGTCTCCATTTATTTGGGATATCGCGAGGTTTGAATCCCCGCGGACCTCTAGGCGCTGAATGCCCATGGAGACTGCCATCCGGAGACCATGTAGAAGGGCCTCGTATTCAGCTGCGTTGTTGGAGTCTGTGTACATTATCTGAAGTACGTATTGGACTGTATGTCCAGTTGGGGACGTCAGAACGACGCCGGCCCTCAGGCCAGCCAACATTTTGGATCCATCGAAGTGCATGATCCAGTTGGAATATGCGGCATACTCTTTAGGGAGTTCGGCTTCAGTCCATTCGACGATGAAGTCGGCCAAAACCTGCGACTTAATAGCTCGCCGTGGCTTGTAAGTTATGTTGAACGAGAGGAGCTCGATGGCCCATTTGGCAATCCGGCCCGTTGCGCCGCGGTTGTTTATAATGTCATTAAGAGGTACTTCGGAGGCTACTGTTATTGAACACTCTTGGAAGTAGTGTCGCAGCTTCCGGGATGCCATGAACACTGCGTATGCTATCTTTTCATAATGCGGGTACCGTGACATGCATGGAGTTAGGACAGTGGACATGTAGTAAACTGGTTTTTGGAGAGGGAACTTGTGTCCGTCCGTTTCTCGTTCGACAACGAGCACCGTGCTTACAACTTGATGGGTTGCCGCGATGTATAATAGCATTGGTTCGCCCGTGTTGGGTGCGACCAGGACCGGATTTGTTGCCAATATGGCTTTGATTTCTTCGAGTCCGGCCGTGGCGGCATCCGTCCACTCGAAGTATTCGGTGCGCTGCAAGAGGCGATAAAGGGGTACTGCCTTCTCTCCTAAGCGGGAGATAAAGCGGCTTAGAGCCGCCACACATCCAGTCAATTTTTGTATTTGTTTGAGGTCTTTTGAGATATCCAATTGTGACAGAGCTCGGATCTTGGATGGGTTTGCTTCAATTCCTCTACCGGATACGATGAAGCCCAAGAGCTTTCCGGCTGGTATGCCGAAAACGCATTTTTCCGGGTTGAGCTTAATGTCATATGCTCGGAGATTGTCGAATGTGAGCCTAAAGTCGTCTACTAGAGTTTCGACATGCTTGGATTTGACGACCACATCATCTATGTATGCCTCCACTGTTTTGCCGATCTGGTTTGCCAGACATGTCTGAATCATGCGCTGATATGTTGCACCGGCGTTTTTGAGCCCGAAGGGCATTGTGTTGAAGCAGAATGGGCCGTATGGAGTGATGAATGCCGTTGTGGCTTGGTCTGGCTCTGCCATCTTAATTTGGTGGTAGTCGGAGTATGCATCGAGGAAGCACAATGAATCGTGTCCTGCGGTAGCGTCGATAATTTGATCAATGCGGGGAAGGGGGAAGGGATCCTTTGGGCAAGCCTTGTTAAGGTCCTTTAAATCGACACACAGGCGCCAGGATTTGTCCTTCTTTGGTACCATTACCAGGTTTGCTAGCCAGTCCGGATGTTTTATATATCTAATGAATCCGGCCTCCAATAGTTTGGCTAGCTCCTCTCCCATGGCCCGTCTCTTAGGTTCAGAGAAGCGTCGAAGAGCTTGTTTGACTGGCTTGAATCCTTTTAGGATATTTAGGCTGTGCTCGGCCAGCCGGCGTGGGATTCCTGGCATGTCTGAAGGGTGCCAGGCAAAGATGTCCCAATTTTCGCATAGGAATTCTCGTAGTGCGGCGTCTACATCAGGGTTTAATTGTGCCCCGATGGAGGCCGTCTTCGTAGGGTCCGTTAGATGGACTTGGAATTTGACTATTTCATCCGCCGGTTTAGAAGAGGTGGACTTGGATCTCTTATCGAGTATCACATCGCCCCTATTCACCATGGAGCGCAGCGCAGTGAGTTCCTCGGCCGCTAGGGCTTCGGATAGTGCCTCAAGGGCAAGTGCGGCTGTTTTGTTTTGGGTGCGGAGTGCTATGTCCGGGTCACTAACAAGAGTGATGATTCCGTTGGGTTCGGGCATTTTGAGCTTCATGTACCCGTAATGGGGTATAGCTTGAAAAAATTGTGAATGCCTCTCGCCCTAATAGAGCGTGGTATCCGCTGCTGAACGGGGCCACTTGGAATGTGACCTCCTCGGGCCTGTAATTATCCGGCGTGCCGAACACCACATCCAGTGTGATTTTTCCTGTACAGCATGCTTCCCGACTGGGGATTATTCCTCTAAAGGTTACGCTGCTTCGCTCAATGCGGCTCCAGTCTATTTCCATTTTTCGAAGGATTTCCTCCTAAATGAGGTTTAAACCGCTGCCGCCATCCATGAGTACCTTGGTAAGGTGAAAGCCGTCCACTATTGGATTGAGGACCAACGCGGTTGGTGCTCGGGCTGTTCGGAATTTAGGTTCGTCACTGGCATTAAAGGTAATAGCCGTGTCACTCCATGGATTTATTGTTGCTACCTGGTGGACTTCAGTGAGGCTGCGGAGTGTTTGTTTCCGCATATTATTTGATGCGAAAGTTTCGAAGACTCTTAATACCGTACTGGTATTGCTGGGCTGGTGCTCTGGAGCTAGAAGCTCTTCGCCACTTTTGGCCACCTGCCATAGTATCCAACATGCTCTAAGGCTATGAGTTGGCATGGCACCCTCTGTACTATGAATTTTGCAGGGTCCATTGAGCCATCCCTCCAGTACGGTTCCATGCCCTTTAGAGGGTTTTTGCTTTTTGGTATTTAACCAAGGTGCCTGGTAATGGTGCACCCTTTTATTTTGGACTAGGGTTGTGTTCAAGGCTGGATTATCCCAAAATTTGATTTCGGTTTTCCAGGCGCCCTCCATCGCACAATACTTTCATACTATGGACGCCAAGTCAGCAAAGCGTGTAATTTCGCGACGACTTATGGCGTTGAGGATTCCTTCGTCCGTGCAATGAATGCAAAAGAATGAAATTGCGTCCTCTTCACGACAGTCCTTTATGTTGTTCATGACTAGGAGGAATCTGGCCCAGTAATGATGTACTGTTTCAGCGGGCTCTTGCCGGATTTGGGATAGATCGCTTATGTTTGGGTGGGCGGGTGGAGTTAAATTCCGAACTCCGTCCGATCTAAGACTCAGGGGCCAAGAAGCTTCCGAACTTGGAAGCTCGGGTTCTTGGACGTTGTCCGAGGAATCTAGCCCGCTGCCTGACTTTAAGTTCAGGGCTTGAGTGGTGTGCTCTCCTCCGCTGGAATCCGGCATGGAGGGGTCACTACTAGGAAAAGGGCTATAGATAGGACTGATTCTAATGGTGCACCAGGTAAGTAGTGCGTCACTACTATATACTAATGGCGCACCGGTTGCTCGTGCGCCATTAGTGTGGAAGACACTAATGGCGCACCGTGCTCACGGTGCGCCACTACTATTGATTTTTTTCCCATTTTTCCATACAAACTAATGGCGCATGGACGACAAAGTGGGCCATTACTAGTTAGAACTAGTAATAGCGCACGACCAAGACAGTGCGCCATTAGTATATTTGTTTTTACTTTTTTGCAAACCTACTAATGGCACACTGTACTAGAGTGCGCCATTACTAGTTTAAACTAGTAATGGCGCACTTTTCCACAGTGCGCCATTAGTATACATATGTTTTTTTACTTTTCTGCAAAAATTACTAATGGCGCACCACCTGCCGGTGCGCCATTAGTAACCAGGGTTACTAATGGCGCATTTTGTGGTGGTGCGCCATTAGTAACCTGGGACGAACAAGATATTTTGGACAGCCCACCTACCCACTCACTTTCCCCACTTCATTCTCTCCACCTCCTCCTCCAAGCTTGTCTCGGCTGCCTCCTCCTCCTCACCTCATTTCCACCATAGATTCATCAAAATTAAGTGGTGAAATCACCTTTTTTGATAGGTAGGTAAGGGGAAAGCTATCTTCATGATGTAGATCTACTTTTTTTCTCCCTAGCTCGCTCCAACAACGTGCACATGCACTTTTTGTGGCCTAGCTAGATCTATGTATGTTTGTGGTGTTGCTTGTGTTTGTGGTGTTGCATATATGTTTGTGTTTGCCAATATTTTGCCGGAATGTTGATTCACTTCCGTTTCGACGAGAATTTTGGCACTATGCATTCTTTTTGGTCCTATTTTTAGGGAAGGTCATGCCAAATTTTTTCTTGGTTCTAAAATATCGTTTTGCTCTACCCCGCAGGCGACCATGGTCCGCACGATGACCGAAGGCATCGTGAATAGGTTTTTGAGCTCCGCGAAGGCCGAGATGCTTCAAAAGAACGAGACGGAGATAAGATGTCCGTGTCGAAGATGCAAGCTGAAGAGCCTTATTGCGGACCCGGATTCCGGGCAGGTGCGGGACCACCTGCTCTTGCGTGGTTTCATGGATGGCTATCGGTGGCAAGGTGATGAAGATGACTATGAAGTCGTCCATGGGGGCCGGGCAAGAAATGAGGAAGGGCAACAAGACAACCACCGCGGCGAGGGCGGGCGAGAAGACGAAGAATCTCCAGGACATGATCACGACGGTGATGATGTACACAATCATCATGTAGAAGATGTCGTACATGATGATGAGGAAGATCAAGACGAAGGGCATGATCATGAAGATGAAGATGCCGGAGCAGACGACGATGGAGGCTGGGTGCAGGACCCTCATATTCAAGAGCTGCTTCGCAAGCAGACGGATAACGCAAGAGCTGCCGCCCGAGAGAAAGCCAAGCTGGATCAACTGGAGATAGACGCGGTTACTCCATTGTATGAAGGATGCAGGCCCGAGGATACCCGCCTGAAAGTAACGCTCATGGCTCTGGAGATGAAGGTAAAACACAAAATGACCGACGCATGCTTCGACGAGAACATGTCATTCTGGCACGAACGTCTTCCCAAGGGGAACAAGTGCCCGACCAGTTTCGAGGAGGCGAAGAAAATCGTGTGTCCTTTGGATTTACCGCACGTGAAATACCATGTGTGCATGAACAATTGCATCATTTATCGGGACGAGCACGCGGAGTCTACCATATGTCCGGTGTGCGGCGTCACTCGATACAAGAAGAGGAAGAAAGCTCCTCGAAAATCGGTGTGGTACTTTCCGATCACTCCTCGTCTGCAGCGGTATTTCGCGGACCCTAAGGTAGCAAAGCTCCTGCGTTGGCACGCGGATAGGGAGGAGAAGAAGCGGGAAGATGACGGAAATGATCCGGAGATAAATAAAAAAGACAAGATGCTGAGTCACCCTAAGGATGCGAGCCAGTGGCAAGCGTTGAACTTCGAATACCCAGAATTTGGGAAGGATCCAAGGAACATCGTGCTGGGCGCGAGCACCGATGGAGTCAATCCGTTTGGCAGCCAGAGAAGCACACATAGCACCTGGCCTGTGTTTGTGTGGATGTACAACCTTCCCCCCTGGTTGTGCATGAAGAGGAAGTACATTCACATGAGTATGCTAATTGAAGGGCCGAAACAACCAGGGAACGACATCAATCTGTATCTGGGGCTGCTGAAGGAGGAGCTAGACACGCTGTGGAAAACGCCAGCCAATACGTGGGACGCCGCAGAGAAAGAATATTTCCCTATGAGAGCCGCACTGCTCACGACGGTGCACGACTATCTTGGTTACGGATATCTCGCGGGGCAGGTAGTCCACGGATTTTCTGGATGCGTAAGGTGCATGGATGACACAACGTATCGCCAGCTAGATAGAGATCCCGGGTCTTCGAAAACCGTGTTCATGGGACATCGAAGGTGGCTTCGCGACGATGACCCGTGGAGGAAACGCAAGGATCTGTTCGATGGTGAAACCGAACCCCGAAAACGCCCGTGTACGAGGAGCGGCGAGGAAATAGACGAGCTGTTGAAAAATTGGAAAGACTGCCCACTGCCGGGAAAGAAGCAAAAGGCGCCAGAGCCGGGAAAGAAGCGAAAGGCGCCAGAGCCGCTGCTGAAGGTATGGAAAACGAGGTCTGTTTTCTGGGACTTGCCGTACTGGAAGATCCACCGTGTGCCTCACAGCCTTGATGTCATGCATATCACGAAGAACGTGTGCGAGAGTCTGCTTGGTACCCTGCTCAACATGCCAGAGAGGACCAAAGATGGGCCGAAAGCAAGGGCAGACTTGAAATCAATGGGCATCAGGCAGGAGCTTCACGCTAATGATGATGATGATGATGATGATGATGAGGCGAAGCAGGACACAGAAAGTCGTCGCAAAGGCAAAAAGGCCAAGAAGACCGGAAATGACTACCCTCCCGCGTGCTTCACTCTAAGTCAGGAGGAGATCGAGCAGTTTTTCACCTGCCTCCTAGGAGTAAAACTTCCTTACGGTTACGCGGGGAAGATAAGCAGATACCTAGACCCAGCGAAGCAGAAGTTCAGCGGGATGAAGTCTCACGACTGTCACGTGCTGATGACGCAGATACTTCCAGTTGCAATCCGTGGGATCATGGACGCGCACGTCCGTGAAACGCTATTTGGCCTATGCAACTTTTTCGACGTCATCTCTCGGAAGTCGATTGGCGTGAGGCAACTCAGAAGGCTACAGGAAGAGATCGTGGTGATACTATGCGAGCTTGAGATGTACTTCCCGCCCGCATTCTTCGACGTTATGGTGCATCTGCTGGTCCATATCGTGGAGGATATCATCCAACTCGGGCCGACGTTCCTGCACAGCATGATGCCGTTCGAAAGGATGAATGGTGTCATCAAAGGATACGTTCGGAACATGTCACGTCCAGAGGGAAGTATAGCCAGGGGCTTTCTGACCGAAGAGTGCATCTCCTACTGCACGAATTATCTAGGCATCGAGAACCCCGTTGGTCTGCCCGTCAACAGGCACCTCGGCAGGCTCGCTGGATGGGGTCACCGTGAGGGTCGCTGCGAAATGCATGTCGACTTCGAGGGTCGACTCGCCGACTTTGAAAGAGCAAACCTAGTCGCGCTACAACACATAGACGTGGTCGATCCTTGGGTGGTAGAGCACAAAACCTTTATTGAGAAGACGTACAATGACCGAGGCCAACAGAGGACGGACGGAGATATACTCAAAGAGCACAACTCATGTTTCACGCGTTGGTTCAAGCAGAAGCTTCTGTCGTACCCTTTACATGAGGATTCTTCCGCGGAAGAACAACTCATATTCGCCTTGTCACAGGGCGCCGAGCACAACCTGATGACCTATGAGGCGTACGATATCAACGGCTACACATTCTACACCGAGGACAAGGACATGAAGAGCGATGGTTATCAGAACTCCGGGGTAACGATGGAATCCTACACCGGTAAGGACAAGGACAGATACTACGGAAGGATCGAGGAGATCTGGGAGCTGAGCTACGCTGGAGAGAAGGTGCCGATGTTCCGTGTCAGATGGGCCAAGAGCGTCCTAAAAGAAGACCGATATTTCACCACCATGGTTATACCCGAAGCCAAATCCAAGACCGCGGGCGCAAACGTCACCGCGAAAAATGAGCCATGGGTACTGGCTTCCCAAGTGGACCAATGCTTCTTCATTACCGACCCGCCAAAGCCCAGTCGTGTTGTCGTGAGGAGAGGCAAAAGGAAGATCATCGGAATGGATGGAGTAGCCAATGAGCAAGACTTCGACAAGTACGGCGACCCGAAGATCGAACATGACGACGACGATGAAGTAGCAGCACACACCACAAGAAGAAGAAGGACCACCCTACCTAAAGGACGTCCGTTCCATAAAAGAACTCCATTTGCGAAAAAGAAGGGCAAGAAGATTGTGAACAGATAGCTAGCTAAGATCGATTGTATTTAAATCGTAGTCTTCATTTCTCGATTGTATTTCATGGGCACTTTTTGATATCATGAATATTTTTAAATTTCATGGGAACTTTTTGAAATCATGAGGACACTTGATCTCGATCCCCCTCCATCTCGATCTCGATTCCAGGAGGACATATTTAAACACAAATAAATATAAAAAACAGCATTTAAAATGCATAAAAAATATTGGGGAGCCTGGGAATCGAACCGAGGACCTCCTGGTGTGTGTTGCGTGCTGACCAGTCAGGCTAGTGGGTGGGTTCTATTGTAGATAGGGCTAGGTTGTAGATAGGGCTAGTGGGCTAGATTAAAACAAAATTCTAATGGCGCACCGAGGGGTGGTGCGCCATTAGAATAGCCATACTTATGGTGCACGAGGGCGTGGTGCGCCATTAGAAAGCTTCCCCCCCACACTAAATCCCCAATCTCTCTAATCTCTCCCCTGCCTCATCAATCTCACCCGCTGCCCCCCGTGTTCGCCGTCCCCCTCGCCGCCCCCCTCGCCTCCTTCGCCGTCCCCGAGCCCAGCACCGCCTCCCTCGCCGTCCCCGAGCCGAGCGCTGCCTGCCTCGACGTCCTCCCGCCCAAGCGCCCCCTCCCCCCGCGGCCCCGCCTGCGCCCTCGACATGCTCGCCGTCCAACACCGAGCGGCCTGCCCAGGAGGACCGCCGCCGTCTTCCTCTTGGACTACGAGGACCCGGACGAGCTCGCGCGCCCAGGAGGACCGCCACCGCTCGACACCCTCGACCGTGCAGCCTGCCCAGGAGGGGCGCCACCGCTCGACACCGAATTCGCGCCTCCTCGACTAGCTCCGGCTGCCCCGAGTCGCCCTCGACCTCCCAAGTGAGCACCCGAGCCGCTTCCCCCTCTTCCCCCTCTTTATTTCCTTCTGATGTGTTCTAGGGTTGGGGTTGGAGAAATTTGGACAAGGAAAGGGGGTTAGAGAATTAAGTAGCTAGGGTTTTCCAAATGTTCAAATCTCTGAGCTTGCATTTAGATACATTTTAGAGGACACTTGGTCCATATTCATTTGGTCCATATTCATTTGTAGTGAACATACATTTTCACTGTTCTTATAATATTTGCTTGATGTCAGATTATGCTATGAGGATATTAGTCTAAGCCCAGTCTTGGATGCATTGTTTTATCCTGCGATGGTTAAACCGGCTCTGAAAATTATCTAGTTTGACCTGTACTTGTCCATCTATCATAATCTATTCTTTGACCATGGCAGTAGCTGGCATTTTGTTATGATAATTTCAGTATATATCTTACTATCCTTTGCTGATCTAGTTGTATTTTCAATGCACAGGCAACTCTCCGACGAAGTCTCCTCCAGGTAATATATGTCTCATGCTTTCTAAAGAGTACTAGTATACTGACTAAACTATCCACTTGCTATGCTTAGCTGCTCTATTGTCTGAATCATGACACTTTGCCATCTGAAACTTGCCTATCACACTGTCGCTGTATTGCTCAACTAAGCATACTAGTTTTTTGTAGTGAGACAGTAAGATAGTGAGACAGTAAGAAGGAAACTTCCCAGATTATGTAGAAAGAAAGTACTTGGTTTGTGAGCAAGTACCATGACATGAATCAAAAAACATATACGGTGGGAAAAATAAAATGGCAGACACCTGGGAGGTTCTGGTTTGCTGTATCTCCACCAGTTTGGGTTGGCGAATGTGGATGATTTTTTTATCCTGTGAACTCATTGTACTGCTACAAGAATTTGGTATCATCATGGTGTAATTTTGTTAACATTTTTGTTTTGTTAGATAGTGGCTACACTAATCTAGAGTGATACAATTTTCCTTCCCATTTGGTATCATCATGTTCAGTGTATACAGTTATAACATCATGTGGGTTTTTAAGTCTGTTTACAGCTCATGTGGGTTTTAACATCATGTGGGTTGGTGAATGTGGATGATTTTTTATCCTGTGAACTTGAATGTTGCAATGCTGTTTTCTTCAGAGGCTACTGTCAAAAACTTGAGGTACTATCTTGCGAAGATGATGATCATCTTGCAAGTTTGCTGGGTTTTGTCTCCGACCATCGTGTCGTGATGAATTTGCAGGTACCCCGAGAGGCCCTTGAGTTTGCCGGAATGTTGATTAACTTCCGTTCGGCAAATTCGGGTACTCCATATGTCCTATTTTCAGCAAAGGTCATGCTGAAATTTTAGCATGACTTTGCTAAAAATAGGACATATGGGGTACTTGCGACTAATGCATGGACCGGGGTATCTTAGTACTTAGTTAAGTAGGATCAAATGCCCCGCCATTATTGCTCCATTAAACCATAGGTGGCAATAGAGCCAAGTGATTAGTGCCAAGTGATTAGGCCCAACCTAGGGTGCCTCGGCTTAGGCTTTTAGGGTGCCTCGGCGTCGACAAACCCTAAATGATAAAAGCTTAGCTTTTAGGATGCCTCGGTGTCGACAAACCCTAAATGATGAGACCATGATCTTGTTCCTTGACAATAACCAACTTTTTGACCAAACTGTTTTCCTATTTAAAGCGAAACATGGCCAACAACGATGAGGCCGGCGGTTCGGGCGGCAAGCAATTCTGGGAGCTGTCCCAGGAGATGGAGGAACAACCTCACCGCTATGAGGACGCCGCGGAAGACACCGATCCTGATTACACAACCCCTAGTGGCGTCGGGATGACACCACTGATGGTGCCGCCGAGGATGCCACCACTGATGATGGCGGCGCACACACAGATGGCAGCCAACCGAAGAAGCAAAGGAAGGACCGGCGCCCGAATGCGCTCCGCACCCTCAAGGAGGAATTCACTCAAGTGGACTCCGACGGGAATCCAACGGAGCCCAAACATATAGTCAAGGGGTACTCGGTTCAGCTCGGGTGCATTCTCCGGAGCACCGTCTCGATCAACACCGAGAACCTTAGGCATAAGGACCGAGGGAATTTGCGCAACCTCCTCTTCACGAAGCTGCACGAACGATACAAGTTCCCCGCCAAATTTGAAAACACACGCCTCTCAGGGAATAAAGTGAACAGTGCCGCCCTCACGAAGATGAGCACGGCCCTGTCTACTTGGAGAAGCGCGGTGAAGAGAATGATTGATAAAGGTGATAGTTATGAGAAGATCAAGGCGAAATATCCTTTGATGAGCGAAGATGACTACAAGGAGTTCAAGATAAAGTGCGAGAGCAGTGCAACCACCGAATCAAGTCAGTGGGGGAAAGAAATGCGGGAGTTGAACTTAGGGGAACACAAACTCGGTCCCGGCGGTTACAGAGTGGCGGAGCCTATATGGGACAAGGAGGACGCGGAGCGTGCCGAGCAAGGCCTACCGCCCCGCTTCGAGAAATACAGCGGTAACAAGCAGACCAGGAACTATGTCAGGGCCCGGTACAAGGAGGACCCGATAACAAAGGAGCTTACCACGGATCCGAAGACCAGGGCGCTTGAGCTTGTTCTGGTAAGGAATACACCCCCGCGTAATTAGCTCCATATGGTTGCACTCTAACTAATCCCCAATATTTCTAAATGGTTCACGTTCCTTTCGCAGGAAACTGAAAGCAGTAGCGCGGGGTCGTCTCAGAGCTCCCCTTTCGACAGCCCTTTAAATAGGGCGTTGAACATAATGAAAAGCAAGGATAAGCTCACTAAGCCGACGTCAGCTGGTCGTGTGGCCGGCAAAGGCTTGTCCACAAAATGGGGGTCATACTATACCGCTGGTGTGCGGAAGGAGAAAAAGGCCAGCTCGGAAAGCCAGACGCGCGAGGTTGAAGCACTCAAGGCACAAGTGGCGCGGATTCCGGAGCTTGTCCAAGAGCAAGTGGAACAACAACTGGGAACGAAGCTCAACGCCATGGTGCCTACGTTGATTCATGGGCTGACGACGTGGATTGCGGGCGGCCAACAGGGGCCTCCCCCGGTTCCCAGCTTCACGGCCAGCAACTCGCACAACGCGCAGGCGGCGCCATTGGTGTCTCCGGCGGCGGCGCCATTGGTGTCTCCGGCGGAGGCGGTATTCGTGTCTCCGGCGCCGGCACGGGCATTGGAGCTTAATGCACCCGGGTGTACGCCGGCCGGCACCTCGCCAGCAAGCTCCCCCTCCGTCAGTTGCATGCCCGCCGTTGGCGGTGCCTCGACATTAGCCGAGCTCGACGGCATCACGGTAACTAAGCCTCTCGGCCGATGACTTCATCTCCTTGCCTTTGACTGGGCATCCCTGACGCCCTGTACATGTTTTCGCAGGGCACCGCCGACGTTCCTTGCACTCTTCTGCACTTCGTGGGCGCCGAGTTGGTCGATGTCGCCAAGGGCAGAATCGTTCAACCGGGCAACCGCATGTTCCACGGTAATCCGATGCCACCCACAGTGTATAGGGTTGAAGTGGTTCGGGTGCTGCCAGGCTGCGACGAGCTGTTACCTCCGGTTCGACCCGCTGGGGCCGACGAAGAAGATGAGATGACCCTCAGCGCCTGCGTAAACTGGCCGCTGCTTTGGCCGAAGAGCCAGATTCGTTTGGGGGCGGGGGACACCACCCCACAGACAAGACCGCCAGTCGTGCCGGCGCCAAGCCATGGCAAGAACGCCGCAACGCTACCGGACCTGCCGGACATCCCTATGTCGGACATCCCTATGGCACAGGATCCGGACAGCCCTATGGCACAGGATCCGGACGACGACGACAACGACGACGGTACATTTACCAAAGTCGATAAGTACTTTGCCGAACATGGGTACGCTGACGAGTTCTGCGGGCCTCTTTCTCAAGAACCCAACCAAGACGACCGCAATCTAGCTGGTACGGCGGAGAAATCCAATTGCAATAGGCGTCGTCTGCCGTTCAGTTCTCAGGAGACGCCTCCAGCTCCCGCCTTCACCGAGCCTCAGATAGCTGAGGTGCGAAATATTATCAGCCCCAACACGCTCAAGAAAGCGGTCTGTGAGCAGAACTCGGTCCCATTACAGGAGATCAAGAAGAAGGGACGGAAACGAAAGACTAACAAGGGCGCCGGTGCGAGCCAGCCGGCACCGAGTTCGATCCGTGCTCAGGACGGGCCACCTTCACCTAAGGATATCTCGAGGAGGGTGCATGTGGCGGGTAGGGCGATGCTACCGCCAAATATGCTGAATGCTGCAACCGGTGCTATGCGGAGTCTGCACGACAGTGTTCTTTCTTTGGAGAAGCGGCGTCTGAGAGAGAATGATGTGGCATACCCGGTTTTCGTGGCCAAGGTGCCAGAGGGCAAGGGCTTTGCGGATGGCGACATCGGGGGTACGATCGTCCTGCGGTTTGATGACATCTTTGCTATGTTTAACCTTCATCCGCTGCACTACACCTTCGTTCGGCTGTTTTCGCTGAGTATGGAGATGCGGATCATTAGAGACAAGACCCCGGACATCGTGATAGTCGACCCCTTCTACATGCGTGCCAAGCACTTGAACAGCGCTGGGGACCGCCAAGTTGCGAGTTCACACCTCGAAGGCGTCATTCTGGCAAACCCAGATAAGGATAACTTCCTTGTGGCTTACTTTCCCGAGTAAGTCATCCCTTAACCGCCCCGTAACATATGATTTCTTAGATTTTGATCGTTCTTTTTTTTCTAACATTCCGTGTTCTGTGCAGTGACACACATTGCACACTCATCCTCTTAAGCCCGAAATATTCCATGGCCACGTATTTCGACCCGAACCGTAACTCCAAGATAGACTACACAAATGTCAAGAAAGTTCTTGATGATGTTCTCCCCGGCTACGCCAAATCTGGAGGCACCTTCACCAGGGCAGTTCGTAAGTACGGCAAGCACATGTTCTCACACAATACGAAGTTCTGCTGTGTCAAGCAGCCGCCTGGCGGTCAGAAGGATGCCTACTACGCCCTCCATCACATGCGGGCGATCGTAAGGGACCATCATCAACTTCTGCTACCAGATAATCTCAAAGATTGGGCCGCGAGCTTGTCGGCAGTCCAGGACGCGGACCTCAGACAAGAATTCTTTCGCATCCAGTCGGAGTTTGCGGACATCATCCATCAAGATGTCCTTCATACCTCGGGGCAGTTCTTCGTCAGATATCAACCGTCCAACAGTGAGATAGATGAAACGCTACAAATGCAGGGTGACAACGACCGCGATTTCATGACCATCACGACAGACGGCGGCTTCATCCACGCTCCTGTCCGATGAGTCGAGTCGAAAGTAGTGATGTGTAGTTCTGAAACATTGATTAGCTCATGTTGTAATTAAACTTTAATGAATTCGTATGTCTCTTTGGTTTGGACAGTCGTTCAACTTAGATGTAATCGATGCTATTTATTAGTAGGACCATGAATCGTGCTATTAATGTCTTGCTTTTCTCTTTCGATCCTTTTGTTGCATACTTACATATTGCTTATGTATTGTCTGTTGTTTGGCTTGTGCATAGAGATGCCGTCGTATGTCGTGTACAAGGGTAAGGTTCCCGGAGTCTACGACGACTGGGAGGAGTGTCGGAGACAGGTTCACCGTTTCAGCGGTAACAGTTACAAAGGGTACACCACTAGGGCGGAGGCCGAATCTAGATATGCCCGCTATCTAGCGGGAGAGAGGAGGGAGCGTTGGAGGAACCGGATGAGGACCAGTTTGATCGCGATGATGCTCATCGTGATGACCACAACTCTCTTTTATGTGATGGTAGTTTAGATGATCGATATCGACTTGTAATGTGAAGACAAACTCGATACTCGCGGTCTTGAGACTTGTAATGTTTTATCTTTGTTCGGTCTTTTGAATTCGGAGACTAATATGATGAATTGTATTCGGAGACTAATCTTCTATTGTATTCGATGAATCTGATGTTGCTGTGTGCTGCTGTCTATATTCTGTCCAATAATATATTTTGTAACCTGTGCAAAAATCAGAAAAGCAAAAAAAAAACCAAATATTCATACTAATGGCGCATCAAGGCAGAGTGCGCTATTAGTATGCCAAAGGATACTAATGGCGCATCGTGGCAGAGTGCGCCATTAGTGTGACAAAGCACATGGTTACATATGGCCCCTCGGGAGGCATACTAATGGCGCATGGTGTTACATATTAATGGCGCACTGGCAGGTGCGCCATTAGTATACCAGATACTAATGGCGCACCGGTGGTGCGCCATTAGTAAAAAATTCTAATGGCGTGGTACTAATGGCGCATCGGTAGTGCGCCATTAGTAGGAAAAACCGGTGCGCCATTAGTAGGCCTTTTCCTAGTAGTGGGTCAGGAATCCGGACATAGCTAGTCCTTAGTATAGAAGAAGGGTCGCCATATTGTTCCTCTACCACGGCAACGTGGTGGGTAGCCTGGGGAGAGTTAATCTCTCTCATATCGGTTTTAGGCCCAATCTGGTCGTAGTCTGTAGCGACTCCCAGGGCGGCGATGCGATCCAAGAGCTCGTTTAAGGAGGAGAGCTCCATCGGATCTAACTGCTCGGCGAGTTCCGAGTTGACGTGAAGATTGCTTTTTATGACCCGAGAAGTCATCGTCGGCGCGGTGGCCGAACAGGCGGTCATAAGAAAACCACCTAGCCGGAGAGTTTGGCCGATGGCCAAAGCTCCTTTAGCAACGGTGCCGTCTTTAAAGACGGGATGAGGCATCCTTCCTGATGGCGACGGCATAGAGGAACTCTCAATGAAAGCACCAATGTCGGTGTCAAAACCGGCGGATCTCGGGTAGGGGTTCCCGAACTGTGCGTCTAGGCGGATGGTAACAGGAGACATGGGACACAATGTTTTTACCCAGGTTCGGGCCCTCTCGATGGACATAAAACCCTACTCCTGCTTGATTAATATTGATGATATGGGTAGTACAAGAGTAGATCTACCACGAGATCAAAGAGGCTAAACCCTAGAAGCTAGCCTATGGTATGATTGTTGTTCGTCCTACGGACTAAAACCCTCCGGTTTATATAGACACCGGAGAGGGTTAGGGTTACACAGAGTCGGTTACAATGGTAGGAAATCTATATATCCGTATCGCCAAGCTTGCCTTCCACGCCAAGGAAAGTCCCATCCGGACACGGGACGAAGTCTTCAATCTTGTATCTTCATAGTCCAGGAGTCCGGCCAACGGTGATAGTTCGGCTATCCGGACACCCCCTAATCCAGGACTCCCTCAGGAGTGCATCTACATACCCTTGTAGATCGCTAAGCGGAAGCTTTAAAGTGAACGAGGTTGATGGATTCGTACTCGTCGTGATCCAAATAACCGATGATCCTTGTGTCGAACGGACGGCACCTCCGCGTTCAACACACATGCAGCCCGGTGACGTCTCCCATGCCTTGATCCAGCAAGGAGAGAGGGAGATGTTGGGGAAGACTCCATCCAGCAGCAGCACGCCGGTGTGGTGGTGGTGGAGGAGCGTAGCACTCCAGCAGGGCTTCGCCAAGCACCGCAAGAGACGAGAAGGGAGAGAGGTAGGGCTGCGCCAGGGAGAGGTCGGAACTCTTTTTGTTTGCAGCCCCAAAGATCTCAACTATATATAGGGAGAGGGAGGGGGCTGCGCCCCCTCTAGGGTTCCTACCCCAAGGGGTGCGGCAGCCCCAAAACCCATCTAGGGTGGCGGCCAAGGGGGGGAGAGGGGGAAACTTGCCCCCCAAGTAAGGTGGAGGCGCCCCCTCCCCAAACCCTAGGCGCCTTGGGCTCTGGTGGCGGGGCGCACCAGCCCATTTGGGGCTGGTCCCCTCCCACACTTGGCCCATGCTGCCCTCTGGGGCTGGTGGCCCCACTTGGTGGACCCCCGGGACCCTCCCGGTGGTCCCGGTACATTACCAATAGCACCCGAAACTTTTTCGGTGACCAAAACAGGACTTCCCATATATAAATCTTTACCTCCGGACCATTCCGGAACTCCTCTTGACGTCCGGGATCTCATCCGAGACTCCGAACAACATTCGGTAACCACATACAAACTTCCTTTATAACCCTAGCGTCATCGAACCTTAAGTGTGTAGACCCTACGGGTTCGGGAGACACGTAGACATGACCGAGACAACTCTCCGGCCAATAACCAACAGCGGGATCTGGATATCCATGTTAGCTCCCACATGTTCCACGATGATCTCATCGGATGAACCACAATGTCGAGGATTCAATCAATCCTGTATTCAATTCCCTTTGTCCAGCGGTATAGTACTTGCCCGAGATTCGATCTTCGGTATCCCGATACCTTGTTCAATCTCGTTACCGGCAAGTCTCTTTACTCGTTTCGTAACACATCATCCCGTGATCAACCCCTTTGTCACATTGTGCACATTTTGATGATGTCCTACCGAGTGGGCCCAGAGATACCTCTCCGTCACACGGAGTGACAAATCCCAGTCTCTATCGTGCCAACCCAACAGACACTTTCGCAGATACCCGTAGTGTACCTTTATAGCCACCCAGTTACGTTGTGACATTTGGTACACCCAAAGCATTCCTACGGTATCCGGGAGTTGCACAATCTCATGGTCTAAGAAAATGATACTTGACATTAGAAAAGCTTTAGCATACGAACTACACGATCTTTGTGCTAGGCTTAGGATTGGGTTTTGTCCATCACATCATTCTCCTAATGATGTGATCCCATTATCAACAGCATCCAATGTCCATGGTCAGGAAACCGTAACCATCTATTGATCAACGAGCTAGTCAATTAGAGGCTTACTAGGGACATGGTGTTGTCTATGTATCCACACATGTATCCGAGTTTTCTATCAATACAATTATAACATGGATAATAAACGATTATCATGAACAAAGAAATATAATAATAATAACTAATTTATTATTGCCTCTAGGGCATATTTCCAACAATACCCCCACTCACTCTGTCTACATATACACTGGACCATGAAGACACGGGTTGCTGCGCCCGTTCATCTTAAACAGTAAACTATGATATATTTGAAACGGATGAACAATAGAAATATTTGTTGAAATTTGAATGGCTTAAGCTAGAATGCCATGGTAGAGGGCATATTTATTTCAAGTTATAGCGGACCCATTTGCATATTTATTTTGATGATGGTATTTCACATATTTGAAATAGTTAGCATATTTGAAGTTAGAACTGACCCGTTAGCATTGGCTGTATTGGCTTGGATCTAGTAGTTAGAACAGGTCAAGTCTCCTCCTAAATCAAGCACCAACGAAGCTGGTGCTCCCTCTCATAAATAGGAGCACAAAATATATGTCCAAATATACATGTCTACATAGCATCGAGATCAAGATGGTTTTGCTAGTATTCCTGTATAAACAGAAAAGCTGAGAAAACGCAAGCATGAACAATAACTGATCCTGAACCACGCGGCAATGGTGGTCAACAATCTCATCTCAAAAACCTTAAAAAAACTGATCATGTGCAGCAAAATATAATATATGTTTTTTCCCTCCAAACCTGAGCCTTCGACATATAATACCATTTGCCCATACCTGTGATGGATGGAGGCCGTGCTCCTTGCGCCTATATGGGCTTTTTTGGCCACGGATCAGCCCAACGACCGAGGAGATCGCTAGCTCGGTATGCGGAGCAGCAGCCCGAGTACGTGCGCTAGGTCATGACGCGGTGAAAATGCGACGTATCGGTGCCGGTTGTTACGACCAAATGATCTGGTCCGTTCCTGCTTCAAGTTTAACGGTTGAGGACGTCAAAACACTGTGGTGGCTCCTAGCTAGCTGAGTTATACTGTTAAGTAATGTGTCCCTGTGCTGGCGTGTGTATTATGGGCCCTGATACCCTCCACTCACTCTGTCCACATGCATGCATGTGCCCAGGGACGGATACTTCCTAGCCATGGGTATTTTTCGTCCAGAACTCCAACAACGCACTACATTGTGAAACATTGCTAGAAAAATAAGGCGCATTGCATAGAGCAATGGAGGGTGAATATTCATTTCTGAGCCCAGGCTCGATCATCTGCACCCGATGAAGAGAAAAATCACAAAAAAAAATTCAAAACAATTCAATTATTTTTGCATGGAAGATAATTTGGTGCGCTTCAAATTTCAGATCATTTGGACATATAACTAGCTTTCATAAAAAAAGATAAAATTGGGTTAGAACAATACATGAACAGTAAACTTTTCACAGACTTCAAATTCTTCTTTTTTGTCGAGAGCTACTCAGTTGTCCAAATGATCTGAAATTTAGAGCGCACCTTACACACCAAATTATTTTCCATGCAAAAAAAAACAGAATTTTTTATTTCCTTTTTTTTTGTATTTTCCGTTCATTGCAGGTGGAGCTGAGCCTAGGCACAGAATCACCTTGTCCAATGGAGGGAGTATACTTGAGCACTGGCGGAGCACGTGTTGCCAAAAAGGGCCTTGGCCCGGCCACCAGCCCATGGCAAATACAAGTGGGAGATTGAGAGTAGATTGTGCCGTGAATGTAAAAATAATGGAGTCTGCTATGTATTAGCCACCCCTTCTTTCTGTATCAAACGCTCCAATTCTGGATCCTCTCGGCATATGAACTTAGAGAAGAAATAGGTAATTTGTAGAATATATAGTCAAATAGTGGCACGCTGAGAAATTATGCTGTCACCATCAAAATTTTGGATACATTTGATCTTAGTGGAGGCTAAAGGATGATCAAAATAACTCCAATGGAGGCCAATTCCGAACAACCTAGCTTATCAAAATCATATCAAATATTCTTTATTATCACGGGCATACGCGTGGTTCATGGAGTAGAAAAGAGAAACATCTGGTTTTCAGCTCATAATTGTACTTTTTTAGAAATGTTTGAGCGAGCTAATTGCTAATAGGTCAAACTTAAATTAAATCCATGCATTAGAAGCCTCGGTGAAGTGATCAAACACCATCTCATTAGTAGATACACTTCCTTCAATCTACAATATATTTCTTTTCTTACTCTGTATAACATCAAAACAATATTTTTGCCACCACTTCTAACAATAGTATGTTAGTAAATAATGAAAGCAAAATCTATGGTGAATCTAACCATGCCATTTTGATCATGTGTTTAATATGAAAATAGTGAAGGTAAGTAGGTGAGGGCATGAAGTAGAGAATGGAGAGTTGCCAATGAACGGACGAGGAAGCAGGGCGTCGAGAAAAGTTCAAACAAATGCAACATGTCATGAAAGCTTGACATGGGGGGCCAGGTGTCTGGGCAACAGCTAAACAAAGAGTTGCAGAGAGAATCTCAAGCGCCCTCTCTTGTATTTGAGAAAGGGCAGTAAAAAGGAAATAAACAAAATTCTTTAAGAAGCTCTATGCAGAAATAAGCTTACCTGCTCAACAAGTATGTCGCAATAGCATATCTAACCAGACAATTATTTTATGTGTTCTGCAAAAAATCAGCTCCATTATGTCCACCACCGAGGTCGTGCTCGCGACAGCAGGCATCAAGGGCATCATGTGCCAGTTGGGGAACGTAGCAGAAATTCAAAATTTTTCTATGAGTCACCAAGATCTATCTATGGAGAGACTAGCAACGAGGGGAAGGAGAGTGCATCTACATACCCTTGTAGATTGCTAAGCGGACGCGTTCAAGAGAACGGGGTTGAAGGAGTCGTACTCGTCGTGATCCAAATCACCGGAGATCCTAGTGCCGAACGGATGTCACCTCCGCGTTCAACACACGTACAGCCCGATGACGTCTCCCATGCCTTGATCCAGCAAGGAGAGAGGGAGAGGTTGAGGAAGACCCCATCCAGCAGCAGCACAACACCGTGGTGGTGATGGAGGAGCGTGACAATCCTGCAGGGCTTCGCCAAGCACCGCGGGAGAGGAGGAGGACTTGGGAGAGAGGAAGGGCTGCGCCAGAACTTGGGGTCCAACTGCTCTCCCACCCCTCCACTATTTATAGGTGGGGGGGAGAGGGGGCCGCCCCCCCTAGATCTCATCTAGGGTTGGGGGCGGCGGCCAAGGGGGGAGGAGTGCCTCCCAAGTCAAGTGGAGGCCCTCCCCCTTAGGGTTTCCCCTCTCCCATGCGCATGGGCCTTGGGGGGGGGGGCTGGTGCCCCTGGCCCATTAAGGCTAGGGCGCCCCCCTACAGCCCATGCTGCTGTATTGGATGTGGTGGAACAATTTCCGGACCTCCGGACCCCTCCGGAATCCTCCGGAACCTTCTGGAAGCTTCCCGGTACAATACCGGAAAAACCCGAACTTTTCCCAGAACCCGAACAACAACTTTCCATATATAAATCTTTACTTCCGGACCATTCCGGAACTCCTCGTGACGTCCGGGATCTCATCCGGGACTCCGAACAACATTCGGTAACCACATACAAACTTCCTTTATAACCCTAGCGTCATCGGACCTTAAGTGTGTAGACCCTATGGGTTCGGGAACCATGCAGACATGACCGAGACGTTCTCCTGTCAATAATCAACAACGGGATCTGGATACCCATGTTGGCTACCACATGTTCGACGATGATCTCATCGGATGAACCACGATGTCAAGGACTCAATCAATCCCGTATTCAATTCCCTTTGTCCAGTGGTATTATACTTGACCGAGATTCGATCGTCGGTATGCTGATACATTGATGAATCTCGTTACCGGCAAGTCTCTTTACTCGTTCCGTAACACATCATCCCGTGATCAACCCCTTGGTCACATTGTGCACATTATGATGATGTCCTACCGAGTGGGCCCAGAGATACCTCTCCGTTACACGGAGTGACAAATCCCAGTCTCGATTCGTGCCAACCCAACAGACACTTTCGGAGATACCCGTAGTGCACCTTTATAGCTACCCAGTTACGTTGTGACGTTTGGTACACCCAAAGCATTCCTACAGTATCCGGGAATTGCACAATCTCATGGTCTAAGGAAATGATACTTGACATTAGAAAAGCTTTAGCATACGAACTACACGATCTTTGTGCTAGGCTTAGGATTGGGTCTTGTCCATCACATCATTATCCTAATGATGTGATCCCGTTATCAACGACATCCAATGTCCACGGTCAGGAAACCGTAACCATCTATTGATCAACGAGCTAGTCAACTAGAGGCTTACTAGGGACATTGTGTTGTCTATGTACCCACACATGTATCAGAGTTTCCTATCAATACAATTATAGCATGAATAATAAACGATTATCATGAACAAGGAAATATAATAATAACTAATTTATTATTGCCTCTAGGGCATATTTCCAACAGTCTCCCGTTTGGACTAGAGTCAATAATCTAGTTCACATCGCCATGTGATTAACACTGACAGGTCACATCGCCTTGTGACCAACATCCAAAGAGTTTACTAGTGTCGCTAAACTAGTTCACATCATCATGTGATTAAGACTCAATGAGTTCTGGGGTTTGATCATGTTTTTCTTGTGGGAGAGATTTTAGTCAACGGGTCTGCTATCCGCTATCCACTACTAGGGAAAAGGCTAGCAACAACGCGGGTTTTAGGTGTATCAGTAGTGCGGGGTGGGGCGCTAATAATAAGGCGCTACAGCTAACATATAGCAGTAGCGCGTGGTCACTGGCGCTACTGATACACAAGTGTAGCAGCAGCGCGGTTACTGGGAGCACGCTACTGCTAGTAGCTCTAGCGCCCTTTGCAGCAACGCGCTACTGCTGTAGCGGCGCTGCTGCTAACTTCTATACACTCGCTACTGCTAATTTAACAGGTTTTTATTTTTTTGGGCATATTTGTATTGTATTTGAACATGCTTTATAGAAGAATCTTTAGCACATAGAAATGTCATCATGATACACATACAAATGCCTGCGAGACCACGAATGTAATCATAGCATATACATACAAATTGTCTCATCATAATCATCATCCAACACAAAGTGGTCTCTCGTCATCATCTCGAGAATAGCGATACAAGTCCTTGATTACTTGCAAATACATTGTCATCCATCTAAACAATGGTATACGCGAGAAGAGCTATCACTTTGAGTACATGAGTTCGTATCCCTCTCTCGCATTAGCGTCAACCTAAACTAACTACTCCCCGTCGCTCGGAAACCGGAAACCGGCAACACCTGGGCCTGACACTCCGGCCACTCATCGTATATATACTCCTGGCGTAACACTTCTTCGCCATTGATGATCTATGCACCTGCATCGTCACATGAGTCGATGATATGCAACATATATAGTTGAGCAACAGAAAGAGACAGACTTGACAAAAATAGAAACAACATATCATAAGCATAAATAACAAAGTTCATCGTACCCAAAATGCCCTAACTAGAGTGATCTTCGCTAGTCGAGGAGGAGGACGGTTTAACTACATCACAAATAAATTTTCACTGTGCATAACTCAAAGTTTTGTCATACAGAAAGTATGGACTAAACAGACACATTGTCATATATTGACAATCACTCCAACATGTCGTGCCATCCATCGAGGTCAGGGAGATAGTCCCCGAGCTTAGTGAACGGCTTCAGGTCGAGATGCTGAGAGGCTATCCATGTTCGGACGTCTTCCCGCGACATTTGTCCTTCTCCGTAGAACATACCTGTTTTTCCGGCGACCTCTTTCATGATGATTTGGGAAAGTTCGCGCTGGATGTTATAGAACTCAGCTCGAAGTCGATGATCCTCGATATCTCCTATGTCCTTTGCCCATTACAGAATATGGGCATCGCCAGATCTAGGTGACATGTGAAGGTTCTGGTGATCCCGTCTGTACTCCAGCATGTGGTGTAGGACATAGAATCCATCATTAAGAGAATCGTTCGGTTGATAAGCACATTTCTTATATACTATTTGGGCACACAAATTCACCTTTTATTGCGATATATCCATCCATTCTTGCTATGACTTGTTGAATATTCGAATGATAATCATAAAAGAGAATGTTGACTAGTCAATTGTTTATTTTGCAGAAAATTGCGCAAAGGCACTATAATCGTCAAGACTTCTACTATGTGGCTAACGAGAAGAGAGAAGAGCATGAAAGAAATATGTCAAAGCTTGAGCGTGAAGGAAGGAAGTAATGTAGGGGAGCAAACTAAAAGAAGAGGAGGATCTTCTTGGGAAGAAAGAAGAAAGGAGGAGGGCCAGAGTAAAAAAAGACAGAACAGAGGAGGGGATCAAAAATCCCTAGCGCAGCCGATCCCCATCGGGCCTGGCTAACACCTCTCCTTCCCCCCGTCTCCTTCTCCCACCTCCGGCCGCCGACGCGGCCAGGCCAGCGTGGCGGCGCGCCAAGCAGCCCATCACCGCACCCAGCACCACTTCCTCCCCCATCACTCAGCGCCACCACTTCCATCATCACCATACTGCGCCATCCATCCACCACCACCAGCACCATACATCCATCGCCATCCACAGCGCCATACATCCATCGCCATCCACAGCGCCACACATCACCTACCGGCACCACCTCGTGCCCACCATCAGCCACGGCGACGAGGGATTCTTCCCCAGCGCGCTACTTCCTGCAGCCGCGCGCCCGACCAGACGCACAGCCGTGGGTGTCTGAACACCCGCGCGACCCTGCTCCTGATCCTGCTCCTTCTTCCTTTGCCCTGCTGCTTCTTCCCTCTCCTCAAATCCTGTTGCTGCTAGAGTTCTTCTTCCCTGAACCTCCTGCTGCTACTGCCCTTTGCTGAACTCCACGCCCCCTGCTGCATCTTTCTTCTTCTCCTCGACCTCCTGCTGCTGCCTCCTCTTCTCCAAGTCCAGCTGCTGCTCCTTCCTTGCTGCGCCCTGCAGCTTCTTCTTTCAACTACCACTACTACTCCCTTCCCCTCACTGCTACTCTTCTTCCTTACCTCCTCTGCTGCTATATCTCTTTCCCCCTCTTTATATTCTCTGAATTTTCTGTAATAGGAGTAGTAAGAAGCTGTGTAATATTCAGATTATCTAAGTTCCTGTAACCTGCTATATGTTCAGTTTCGTACTTGTAAAATATAGTGCACTTTATTATGTGCTCTGACTAGTTAATGTCTAGTTGTTTGGATAATATTTAGTATATGTGATATGCTCTGTGATATAGTAATCTTCTAGTATATGTCTGTGATCCCCTATGTGTATGTTTCTTGACATCTACTGTAATCTATCATGTACTAGTAACTTTGCTATAGTCTAATTGATGTTCAGTTGTTAGTCTCTGTGCAAGCTATGTACCAGTGGCATTTATGCTTGTGATTTTCTAGTGAACTTGTTTAATTTCAGTTCATATGTTAGCACAAGTACCTTTGCTATATAAATATATATGTGTGTGCTTGTGATTTAAACAGTCTGTTTTCTGTCCAGTAATTTTGTTTCTTTCCTTCTTCCCTTTTTTATACGCTTGCTAGATATATATATATATATATATATATATATATATATATATATATATATATATATATATATATATATATATATATATATATGTCCATGTCTTTTGACTTCCCTTGTCACTGATGCTAGTATTGTAGTTCTCTAGTAGTTTGAAAATACCAATTAGAGAGTGAGTGTCAACTTTAATTTCCCTATGTTGTTTGTCATCGTCCTTGATTATTTTAGGTTTATATTTTCTTGCGATCATCACCCTTATTGTGTTATCTAGCTTTCGCCGAGCATAGTTGCCGTTGCCTAGTCCCTGAGGAGAACACGACATCCGTAGTTTGGGCATAAAAACCCTGCTATATTACAATAGATCATTTTGGCGCCGTTGCCGGGGACTAGCGTCGAGCATTTGTGTGAGGCTTTAGACTAGGTTTAGCTTGTTTCCTTTTTGTGCTTTATATATTTGTGATATATCTCTAGCCACTAACCCCTGTTCTAGTTAGTATCCTTTTGTCTTCTTTTCCTTTTTGCAGGTTGGATTATCCTCTCGGTTATGTCTTACTATTCAAATCATCAGGCTTATGCGAGCAACACTACAAACCGCATGGAAAGTGTTCAAGAACTGATAGGTAAGATTTCCCATCGATTAGATGATTTAGCTCGGCAGCGAGAAGGAGTTTTTGAGGATAGGCCTAGCTCTTATGATCCTTATTCTAGAGGTCATCCTTATGTTGCTCCTACATGCGATATTTGTGGATTTCAGGGCCATTCACCCGCTGAATGTCAGCGTGGTTACTCTCACCCTCCTAATTGTTATGGCATGAGCTTCGCCCCATAGCCTAGCTCATACCAAAACAATTACACACATGGGTGGCCTGAAAACCAGAATATGTCATATAGGAGCAATAACCCTGAGATCTCATCGTTTGCCTCTAGTTATCCAATGCGGGGATTTAGGTACAATGAGGAGAACCACAACTATGCTCCACAACAGATTTATTCACCTCCTACTCATATACCTCAATACCAGGAGATGTGTCCAATGGAGTTAAATGGTCCTCCATTTGGTCAACCAACAACTCCAGCACCTTTCGAGCAATCTCATGTGCAAGTGCCCACACAAGATGAATTTTATGAGACAGAGAAGCTCACATTGCTTAGTATCGAGTTCACTTGGAGTGCCGAGGATGATCCTATTAGGAAGGTTATACTAGATGAAATGAAGAAGATCAAGAGTGGAAAAGAGCTAGTGGAAGAAGTAAGGAAGATTGAGAAGAACATCAACACTGGCAGCACTATTTCTTCGCAACTTGAGTTGAGTGTGGCTGAGATATCCATGGATACATGTGAGGTTCCAACACCTTCACACTTCGTTGAGCAAGTTAGCAAGTGCCTTGAGCAAGAGATACCTCAGATTGAAGAAGATGAACTAGAAGACAAGGAACAAGATGGTCAAGAGCTGCAATTCCCAAGTGATCAAGTTGAAGACTCATCATCTATTACTCCTGAAGAACTACAAGAAGCTGCTGTAGATGAAGATGAAGAACATGAGATTAATTTGCCTATTGTCATACCAGAGCGTGATGTGTCAGGTTTACTCAATCCTCTTGATGACATAATGTCTTGTGATTTCTTTGCTACCACCTTGCATTACATGATACCATCACTTAAGATTGATTTGAAAACTCATTTGCTTGGATATGATGATATATACCCTGTTAGTGGCATTGCTCTCATTTGTGATGATCACAATTACTTTCCTCATGCCAGTCTTGAGCTTAATGATAAATGTCATCCTCGTGTGAGTATTGACCATGCTGATTTCTTCCATCCTAAACATGTGCTTTATAGTTATGCTTATATAATTGGATATTCCATTGATGACTTGGAGGGCATCGACCGTATCACTTGTAGTTGTTTGTGTGAGTCCTATTTCAGGCTTTTGCTACTGCACTGTTTACTACATGCTGACCAGGTCCGAGGTGACATTCCTTGGGATCCTGGTGGAGTCAGAGCATGGCGATGAGGGGAGCACAAACAGGGAACACAAACAGAGAAGAGTGGAGAGAAGAAAGTAGGAGAGAAGAGTATACAAATACCAGGTGATTCTGTTCCACTTGAAGCAACCTTTAGAAAATTTAGTACGAGAACTGGCATTTTATTGCATTGAAACTCTTTTTGCATTGTGACACCTTACTCTTCACTGCAAAGTAGGATTCACTCCAAGAAGATTGTTGATTCTCTTAATACTAAAACTATGCAGCTGTATTCTTCTTATGGTAATTTGTGATAATGAATACTTTATACCTCCATGTAAATGTTCAATGGGAATGCCTTGAGTCTAAGTGAAACCTACTAATGAATTGATGTGCTGTGTCTGACTGTCCCAAGTTAAGCTAAGTAACTGGTGGCACTTAAGTAGTAGCTATGATCTCTGGATCTGTAGTATGTCAAAAACAGTGTCATTAGCTATGGATTCCTCTTTCAATTATTCCTGTTTTACTTAAGCTAAGTAATTTTCAAATAACTAAATAAAATAATTATGATAATTTAAGTCCGATCGACCTATAGTAGCATGTCATGTTCCCTGGATCGGTGGCTTGTGAAATCTCGTAGATTGGACTGTAAAAAAAATTTATAAGAAAAATGCTATAATTTGTCGAACCAGGTGTATACCATGTTCTCGAGATCGGTGGTATGTTCCTTTGGGGAGATAACAAAAAAATATACTAATAATTTGGTCGAGCCAGGTGTATACCATGTTCTCGGGATCGGTGGTATGTTCCTTTGGTGAGACTGATATAATATCATCACTTGTGCTTTAAATTTAATAAGTAACTTGTTTTTCTAATTGATTTTGGGGTCCCAGCTTATTTCAGGGCTGAAGACAGAGCCAGCTCTTGATTATTAGTATTCACTTTGACTCAAGGCCATTGACTTGGAACATTTACAGTGTGTTATAAAATATTTCTTATCACAATTTAGCTTCAGTATAGTACATTTGCTTAGTTCCAGTATTGTCGGAATTACTATCTATCGGAAAGTGTATCTTTACTAGGCAGTGTGAGTTGTGTCACCATCAATTTTTTTTCCTTTGCTTGAGGACAAGCAAATATTTAAGTGTGGGGGAACTTGATAAGCACATTTCTTATATACTATTTGGGCACACAAATTCACCTTTTATTGAGATACATCCATCCATTCTTGCTATGACTTGTTGAATATTCGAATGATAATTATAAAAGAGAATGTTGACTAGTGAATTGTTTATTTTGCAGAAAAGTGCACAAAGGCACTATAATCGTCAAGACTTCTACTATGTGGCTAACGAGAAGAGAGAAGGGCATGAAAGAAATACATCAAGGCTTGAGCGTGAAGGAAAGAAGTAATGTAGGGGAGCAAACTAAAAGAAGAGGAGGATCTTCTTGGGAAGAAAGAAGAAAGGAGGAGGGCCAAAGTAAAAAAGACAGAACAGAGGAGAGGATCAATAATCCCTAGAGCAGCCGATCCCCATCGGGCCTGGCTAACACCTCTCCTTCCCCCCGTCTCCTTCTCCCACCTCCGGCCGCCGCCGCGGCCAGGCCAGCGTGGCGGCGCGCCAAGCAGCCCATCACCGCATCCAGCACCACTTCCTCCCACGTCACTCAGCGCCACCACTTCCATCATCACCATACTGCGCCATCTATCCACCACCACCAGCGCCATACATCCATCGCCTTCCACAACGCCATACATCCATCGCCATCCACAGCGCCACACATCACCTACCAGCACCACCTCGTGCCCACCATCAGACATGGCGACGAGGGATTCTTCCCCAGCGCGCTACTTCCTGCAGCCGCACGCCCGACCAGACGCACAGCCGTGGGTGTCTGAACACCCACGCGACCCTGCTCCTGCTCCTGCTCCTTCTTTGCCCTGCTGCTTCTTCCCTCTCCTCAAATCCTATTGCTGCTAGACTTCTTATTCCCTGAACCTCCTGCTGATACTGCGCTTTGCTGAACTCCACGCCCCCTGTTGCATCTTTCTTCTTCTCCTCGACCTCTTGCTGCTGCCTCCTCTTCTCTAAGTCCAGCTGCTGCTCCTTCCTTGCTGCGCCCTGCGGCTTCTACTTTCAACTGCCACTACTACTCCCTTCCCCTCACTGCTACTCTTCTTCCTTACCTCCTCTGCTGCTATATCTCTTCCCCCCTCTTTATATTCTCTGAATTTTCTGTAATAGGAGTAGTAAGAAGCTTTGTCTTCAGATTATCTAAGTTCCTGTAACCTGCTATATGTTCAGTTTCGTACTTGTAAAATATAGTGCACTTTATTATGTGCTCTGACTAGTTAATGTCTAGTTGTTTGGATAATATTTAGTATATGTGATATGCTCTGTGATATAGTAATCTTCTAGTATATGTCTGTGATCCCCTATGTGTATGTTTCTTGACATCTACTGTAATCTGTCATGTACTAGTAACTTTGCTATTGTCTAATTGATGTTCAGTTGTTAGTCTCTGTGCAAGCTATGTACCAGTGGCATTTATGCTTGTGATTTTCCAGTGAACTTGTTTAATTTCAGTTCATATGTTAGCACAAGTACCTTTGCTATATAAATATATATGTGTGTGCTTGTGATTTAAACAATCTGTTTTCTGTCCAGTAATTTTGTTTCTTTCCTTCTTCCCTTTTTTATACGCTTGCTAGATATATATATATATATGTCCATGTCTTTTGACTTCCTTTGTCACTGATGCTAGTATTGTAGTTCTCTAGTAGTTTGAAAATACCAATTAGAGAGTGAGTGTCAACTTTAATTTCCCTGTGTTGTTTGTCCTCGTCCTTGATTATTTTAGGTTTATATTTTCTTGCCATCATCACCCTTATTGTGTTATCTAGCTTTCCCCGAGCATAGTTGTCGTTGCCTAGTCCCCGAGGAGAACACGACATCCGTAGTTTGGGCATAAAAACCCTGCTATATTACAATAGATCACTGGATGTTATAGAACTCAGCTCGAAGTCGATGATCCTCGATATCTCCTATGTCCTTTGCCCATTGCAGAATATGGGCATCGCCAGATCTAGGTGACATGTGAAGGTTCTGGTGATCCCGTCTGTACTCCAGCATGTGGTGTAGGACATACAATCCATCATTAAGAGAATCGTTCGGTTGCTGGATGCAGCAAAAGTCGGTCTTACGGCTGAAGGCGGCTCTGCCGCCCCTTCTTTTCTCCACCCCTTGCTTGGTAGTAAAACATAGCACCGTCGAGAACATCTTTGATGTGGGTGTAATCCTTTTTGTGAATGTTCTTCGACGAGTCCAAGTAAAGAGTGTGGGAGAATAGGGGGTAGAGGATGATCAGGACGGCGCGCCCGCCGCTGCGCAAAATAAGCACACCTCAAATTAATTAGCCTCCACCGTGCAAATGAATTATTGAAATCGAAGGAAGGATAGCAGCGCGGATGACTTACACGGGATGATAAGGCACGAGAATCGCCTCCTTGTCCTTATTGGCGAGCATGAAACTGACGATGTAATCCCTCGCGTATTCACGCTGCACTGCATAGACTCCCAAGAAGCTCTCGTGCATGTAGTACGGGTCAGCGACACAGATATGACGTATCTGCTCAACCCCAATGATTTAGTTCATGTGCAAGGCATAAAGGCGGACAAACGTAAAATCCATCTTCTTCACGTGAAACATGTCGAATATGTAATCGAATCGGAGGAAGAACTTATCCGCAGGGAAGCTGTCGACGTACGACATTTGCCGCGGAATGTTAACCACGTAAAATGGGTATCCTGGATCTTTCGAGGCGATGAGGCATTTCTCTACCCGCAGCACAGCGTCATGAAGTCTCCTTAGATCACCGAATCTGGCCCGTAGCGCTGTTGCATGTAGGATTGGTTGATCGGGGATATGCCATTTATCCGCATCGGGGATATCTATACGGTCGTGAAGCCGAGGCTGCTGAGGCGGCTGGATCACAGAATCAGCTTTTTTTCCTTTCCTCGCTCTCTTTCTAGACTTCTTTACTACCGGAAGGTCGTCCATAATACGTTGAGACGGTAATTCAGGCACCGACTCATGACGCTCAAACCCTGAGGAGGCGCCAGTATAGACATAGTGTTCAGCGCCATCGTTATCCTCATCCTCATCCATGGCGACATCATCAGCGACTAATGGAGCCTCCTCCTTACCCCGTCCGCTATCACCCAACCCGACACCCGACGCTAATTGGGTAGGTGGGGTGTTGATGTTCATACCTTGCTGAGGCTGCATGCTTGTGGGTGTGCTCCCGGCTGCCTCCAGACGAAGCAGACTCTTTGGCCACAACATGACCCACCCATTGCAACAATCACCAAGCCACCGCGGTGTCTCCTCGTCATCCACCAGTAGTGTTGGAGGAGGCAAATTCTCATGGCCCGGTTCGACACTGCCCATGGAAACCTTGAAGACGTTCGGGGGGATCGGCCGGCTGTGGAACAATGGTTCCTTCGGCTTCATTATCGTCGCCTTCCCCACGTCCACCTTCTGGTCGCCGATGGTGTACAATATGGTGCATGGGGTTTCGTTGGCCTACAAAGAAAAGTCTGCGACGTGAGACATCCGAAAGGCAACGAAAACGGGAGATTATACATTTATATTGAACGGGACCGGTGTGACAGATACCGTGAGGACGTCGAGCTCAGCCAAAGACGAAGCACCGCCGAGCACGTCCGGTGCGGGAGCCGGTGCGGGAGCAGGTGCTCCCAAGAAGTCAGCAAGGGGAAAGTCCTCTACATTTTTTTCTGGATTTTTCCTTGTCCAAGTGATAACGCCCGTCACTAAGGAAGTAGACAAATCTGCAGCCACCTGTTTTGCGGCAGCTACCGCTGTTGTGACTGTCTGAGATGATTTCTTCTCAACCGCAATCTCAACCTTCTTGTCGATGTTTTCTTCAGTTAACCTTCATCTTTCCTTTCTCTCCTCCGTGGTCTCACGGTAGTACTTCTTCCACGTGGCGCCGTCTCCGACACCGTGCACGCGTCCATACGACGGTTGAGTATCCACCGGTTGTCGTTTCAATATGTTCAACGCCCGGTTGAATGGAGTGTCCCACTTGGGCCTCGCCAATGCCTCAGACGGCGAGTCGCTTTCGGCCGCAATCCGGTGCTGCTCTCTCTGCAAAAGGCACAAGGATCGTTTACAAATATGACTAACGTGTGCAGTCGAATTGATCAGAAACTAAAACTACCAGCAGTCTCATGAACTCCATAATGATCGATGTTGTCTCGTAAACCTTCTTCACTGGGTCCCAACGGTGTCGGGCCCTCAGGACGTCACGCTCCTGCGGGACGGTGAAATCCGCCAAGGGGTCTGAGATGCCCAGACTCGCGGCTTCTGCGTCCTCCTTGGCCCATTTTGACCTCTTTCCGCCATAAGCACGGCTTCCGAGGTGGTGGCTCCCAATGTTCCTCTTTTGAAGCCCCTTCATGTACTTAGACTTTTTTTGGCAGCTTCGGCCTCGCAAGCCTCCTTGAATATTTGAAACTGCTCTTCCGTGATTGTCGGATTATCCTTTACAATCTCGGAGTAGGGTTCCCCGTCGTTGATCTTTGCTTTCACTCGATTTTTCCAGGCGGCCAACGCGTCGCTAAACTTGGTCATGGCGTGTTTGTTTATCTTCTTCATTGTCGGGTCCTCGTCTGGATCTTCATAATCCTTCTCATTCCGCCCCGGGAACAAGAATATCTGGTGAAACTTCTTTAGGAGGGAGCTCCTCATATTTTCTATCTTCTATAGTTTCTCATCATTGAAGGTGGCGGTTGTCCGCACGATGCAGCCTATTTGATTGCCGTAGCACGCGCGCGCTTCCTCGGGCGCCTTTGGCTCAAAATTACCGTCGTCCACCTCCGTGACCACCAGTCTAGTAGTCCTGACTTTGTTAGGAACCCGTCCCCTCTTTGCTTTTGGTTCTACACCGGCTCCGCTCCCCGAGGCAGCACCAGTCTCAGCGCCGGTCTCGATGCCGGTCTGAATCTCAGCGCCGGTCTCAGTCTCAGCACCGGTCTGCGTGTTGGTCTCAGTCCCCGATGCCACCGATGGGCCCAGCAACAACATCGGTTGATCGTCGATAAGGCTAAAATATTCGTCTGCCGCCCGGTAGACGTCGTCGCAATCACCAGAACCCTGTCCTTCATCGTTGCTAGCCATGTTTCCTATGATTAAAGCTAGTCAATCAATTCTAGACCTAATAAAATGAATAATGACATAAAAAAGGACTATCGTTTTGCATGAACATCAATGACATATAGCTACTGTTCTATTGACCAAGTTTTTGAAAAGAAAAACAATTCTATTTTTTGTTTATAGCTAAATGCCATAGCTACTGTTTTTTATTTATAGCTAAATGCTTTTGTTTTTTGTCTAAAGCTAAAAGTCTAGGAACTACATTTTCTCTAACCCTTTTGACCTCACCAGAATTTCCACAGCAAGACCTTAGTACCTACACCCAATTTCTTCAAAAATATTCAGGTCCATAGTCCAAATAATTCAAATTTCATTTGAATGAAATTTGGAACAAATTCAGGTCCGTAGTCAAAATATTTTTTTATAGCTAAGTGTTTTTTGTTTATACCCTCTGTTAATTTAAATCTAAATGCTACTATTATTTATATACCCTAGATTAGTTTAAAGCTAAATGGAATTACTGTTTAGGAATTTTCATAAAAATTGCCCTAGCTAATTTCCTAAAAAAATTGCAAATAATTTTTCCTAAATGCTATAAAATGCCTACTGCCCTAAAAAATCAAGGGTTCATTTGAACACCTAGGGTTCATATGAACATCAACAGAGTATCAACACATATATATAATTGCCCTAGCAGAGAGAAATAGGTGGGTAGGGACAGGAGAGGCATAGCCTTACGGTCGGCGGCGAGGGCAGGCTCTGGCTCAGGCAACGGCGGTGAGGTCGAGGGCGGCAGCGGCATAGCCTTACGCTACTGCTATACCTCTGTGTATAGCATTTTCCCTAGTAGTGATCTGGTGATCCACTCCTTGATCACATTTGTACCCTCTTGCCAGGTATGTAGCAAGGCACACATCAGGTGCGGTACACAGCATAGCATACTGTAGAGCCTACGTCTAAAGCATTGGGGACGACCTTTGTCCTTTCTCTCTTTTCTTCTGCCGTGGTCGAGCTTTAACTCTTAACTTCATACCTTAGAACTCAGGCAAGAACTCCTTCTTTGACGGATCCATCTTGAACACCTTCAAGATCATGTCAAGGTATGTGCTCATTTGAAAGTACCATTTAGCTTTTTGATCTATCCTCATAGATCTTGATGCTCAATGTTCAAGTAGCTTAATCTAGGTTTTCCATTGAAAAACACTTTTCAAATAACCCTATATGCATTCCAGAAATTCTACATCATTTCTGATCAACAATATGTCAACAACATATACTCATCAGAAATTCTATAGTGCTCCCACTCACTTCTTTGGAAATAAAAGTTTCTCATAAACTTTGTATAAACCCAAAATCTTTGATCATCTTATCAAAGTGCATATTCCAACTCCGAGATGCTTACTCCAGTCCATGGAAGGATCGCTGGAGCTAGCATACCTTTTAGCATCCTTAGGATTGACAAAACCTTTCTGATTGTATCACATACAACCTTTCCTTACGGAAACTGGTAAGGAAACTCGTTTTGACATCCATCTGCTAGATTTCATAAATGCAGCTAATGCTAACATGATTCCGACGGACTTAAGCATCGCTACGGATGAGAAAATCTCATCGTAGTCAACTCCTTGAACTTGTGAAAAACTCTTCGCCACAAGTCGAGCTTCATAGACGGTGACATTACCGTCCACGTCCGTCTTCTTCTTAAAGATCCATTTATCTCAATGGCTTGCCGATCATCGGGCAAGTCCACCAAAGTCCATGCTTTGTTCTAATACATGGATCCTATCTCGGATTTCATGGCTTCTAACCATTTGTCAGAATTTCGGCCCACCATCGCTTCTCCATAGCTCGTAGGTTCATTGTTGTCTAGCAACATGACCTTCAAGACAGGATTACTGTACCACTCTGAAGTAGTACGCATCCTTGTCACCCTACGAGGTACGGTAGTAACTTGATCCAAAACTTCATGATCACTATCATAAGCTTCTACTTCAATTGGTGTAGGCGCCACAGGAACAACTTCCTATGCCCTGCTACACACTTGTTGAAGTGACGGTTCAATAACCTCATCAAGTCTACACCATCCTCCCACTCAATTCTCGAGACAAACCTTTCCTCGAGAAAGGACCCGATTCAACAAACAATCCCTATTGCTTTTGGATCTAAATTAGGAGGTATACCCAACTGTTTTTGGGTGTCCTATGAAGATGCATTTTATCCGCTTTGGGTTCGAGCTTATCAACCTGAAACTTTTTCACATAAGCGTCGCAGCCCCAAACTTTTAAGAAACGATAACTTAGGTTTCTCCAAACCATAGTTCAAATAGTGTCGTCTCAACGGAATTACGTGGTGCCCTATTTTAAAGTGAATGCGGTTGTCTCTAATGCCTAACCCATGAACGATAGTGGTAATTCGATAAGAAACATCATGGTACGCACCATATCCAATAGGGCGCAACTATGATGTTCGGACACACCATCACACTATGGTGTTCCAGGCGGTATTAATTGTGAAACAATTTCTACAATGTCTTAATTGCGTGCCAAAGCTCATAACTCAGATACTCATCTCTATGATCATATCATAGACATTTTATCCTCTTGTCACGATGAACTTCAACTTCACTCTGAAATTACTTGAACCTTTCAATAATTCAGACTTGTGTTTCATCAAGTAAATATACTCAGTATCTACTCAAATCATCCGTGAAGTAAGAACATAACGATATCCATTGCATGCCTTAGCACTTATTGGACTGCACACATCAAAATGTATTACTTCCAACAAGTTGCTTTATTGTTCCATTTTACTGAAAACGAGGCTTTCAGTCATCTTGCCCATGTGGTATGATTTGCATGTCTCAAGTGATTCAAAATCAAGTGAGTCCAAAACGATCCATCTGCATGGAGTTTCTTCATGCGTACATACCAATAGACATGGTTTGCATGTCTCAAACTTTTCAGAAACGAGTGAGCCCAAAGATCCATCAACATGGAGCTTCTTCATGCGTTTTATGACTTACATGGCAGTGCCACAAGTAGGTGGTACTATCATTACTATCTTGTATCTTTTGGCATGAACATGTGTATCACTATGATCGAGATTCAATAAACCATTCATTTTAGGTGCAAGACCATTGAAGGTATTATTCAAATAAACAGAGTAACTATTATTCTCCTTAAATGAATAACCGTATTGCGATAGACATAATCCAATCATGTCTATGTTCAACGCAAACACCAAATAACAATTATTTAGGTTTAATACCAATCTCGATGGTAGAGGGAGCGTGCGATGCTTGATCATATCAACCTTGGAAACACTTCCAACACATATCGTCAGCTCACCTTTAGCTAGTCTCCGTTTATTCCGTAGCTTTTACTTCGATTTACAAGCACTTAGCAACCGAACCGGTATCTAATACTCTGGTGCTACTAGGAGTACTAGTAAAGTACACATTAACATAATGTATATCCAATATACTTCTATCGACCTTGTCAGCCTTCTCATCTACCAAGTATCTAGGGTGATTCTGCTCCAGTGGCTGTTCCCCTTATTACAGAAGCACTTAGTCTCGGGTTTGGGTTCAACCTTGGGTTTCTTCACTAGAGCAGCAGCTGATTTGCCGTTTCATGAAGTATCCCTTCTCGCCCTTGCCCTTTTTTAAACTATTGGTTTTACTAACCATCAACAATTGATGCTCCTACTTGACTTCTACTTTCGCGGTGTCAAACATCACGAATACTTCAAGGATCATCATATCTATCCCTGATATGTTATAGTTCATCACGAAGCTCTAGCAGCTTGGTGGCAATGACTTTGGAGAAACATCACTATCTCATCTGGAAGATCAACTCCCACTCGATTAATGTGATTGTTGAACTCAGACAATCTGAGCACAAGCTCAAGGACTGAGCTTTTCTCCCTTAGTTTGCAGGCTAAGAAAATCGTCGGAGGTCTCATACCTCTTGACGTGGGCACGAGCCTGAAATCCCAATTTCAGCCCTCGAAACATCTCATATGTTCTGCGACGTTTCGAAAACGTCTTTGGTGCCTCTACTCTAAACCATTTAACTGAACTATCACGTAGTTATCAAAACGTGTATGTCAGATGTTCACAACATCCACAGACGACGTTCGAGGTTCAGCACACCAAGCGGTGCATTAAGGACATAAGCCTTCTACGAAGCAACGAGGACAATCCTCAGTTCACGGACCCAGTCCGCATAATTGCTACTATCAACTTTCAACTAAATTTTCTCTAGGAACATATCTAAAACAGTAGAACTAAAGCGTGAGCTATGACATAATTTGCAAGAATCTTTTGATTATGTTCAGGATAATTAAGTTCATCTTAGGAACTCCCACTCAGATAGACATCCCTCTACTCATCTAAGTGATTACATGATCCGAGTCAACTAGGCCGTGTCCGATCATCACGTGAGACGGACTAGTCATCATCGGTGAACATCTTCATGTTGATCGTATCTACTATACGACTCATGCTCGACCTTTCGGTCTCTTGTGTTCCGAGGCCATGTCTGTACATGCTAGGCTCGTCAAGTCAACCTAAGTGTTTCGCGTGTGTAAATCTGTCTAACACCCGTTGTATGTGAACATTAGAATCTATCACACCCGATCATCACGTGGTGCTTTGAAACAATGAACTTTCGCAACGGTGCACAGTTAGGGGGAACACTTCCTTGAAACTTTAGTGAGAGATCATCTTATTTACTACCGTCGTTCTAAGCAAATAAGATGCATAAACATGATAAACATCACATGCAATCAAAATAGTGACATGATATGGCCAATATCATTTTGCTCCTTTTTGATCTCCATCTTCGGGGCTCCATGATCATCATCATCACCGGCATGACACCATGATCTCCATCATCATGATCTCCATCACCGTGTCTCCATGAAGTTGTCTCGCCAGCTTATTACTTCTACTACTATGGCTACCGGCTAGCAATAAAGTAAAGTAATTACATGGCGTTGTTCAATGACACGCAGGTCATACAATAAATAAAGACAACTCCTATGGCTCCTGCCGGTTGTCATACTCATCGACATGCAAGTCGTGATTCCTATTACAAGAACATGATCAATCTCATACATCACATACCATTCATCACATTCTTCTTGGCCATATCACATCACACAGCATACCCTGCAAAAACAAGTTAGACGTCCTCTAATTGTTGTTTGCATGTTTTACGTGGCTGCTATGGGTTTCTAGCAAGAACATTTCTTACCTACGCAAAAACCACAACGTGATATGTCAATTGCTATTTACACTTTATAAGGACCCTTTTCATAGAATCCGATCTGACTAAAGTGGGAGAGACTGGCACCCGCTAGCCACCTTATGCAACAAGTGCATGTTAGTCGGTGGAACCTGTCTCACGTAAGAGTACGTGTAAGGTCGGTCCGGGCCGCTTCATCCCACAATGCCGCCGAATCAAGATACGACTAGTAACGGTAAGCATATTGAACAAAATCAATGCCCATAACTACTTTGTGTTCTACTCGTGCATAGAATCTACGCAATAAACCTGGCTCTGATACCACTGTTGGGGAACGTAGCAGAAATTCAAAATTTTCCTACGAGTCACCAAGATCTATCTATGGAGAGACTAGCAACGAGGGGAAGGAGATTGCATCTACATACCCTTGTAGATCGCTAAGCGGAAGCGTTCAAGAGAACGGGGTTGAAGGAGTCGTACTCGTCGTGATCCAAATCACCGGAGATCCTAGTGCCGAATGGACGGCACCTCCGCGTTCAACACACGTACAGCCCGGCGACGTCTCCCATGCCTTGATCCAGCAAGGAGAGAGGAAGAGGTTGATGAAGACCCCATCCAGCAGCAGCACAACGGCATGGTGGTGATGGAGGAGTGTGGCAATCCTGCAGGGCTTTGCCAAGCACCGCGGGAGAGGAGGAGGACTCGGGAGAGAGGAAGGGCTGCGCCAGAACTTGGGGTCCAACTGCCCTCCCACCCCTCCACTATTTATAGGTGGGGGGAGAGGGGGCCGGCCCCCCTAGATCTCATCTAGGGTTGGGGGCTGCGGCCAAGGGGGGAGGAGTGCCTCCCAAGTCAAGTGGAGGCCCTCCCCCTTAGGGTTTCCCCTCTCCCATGCGCATGGGCCTTGGGGGGGCAGGTGCCCCTGGCCCATTAAGGCTAGGGCACCCCCCTACAGCCCATGCTGCTGTATTGGACGTGGTGGAACAATTTCCGGACCTTCGAACCCCTCCGGAATCCTCCGGAACCTTCTGGAAGCTTCCCGGTACAATACCGGAAAAACCCGAACTTTTCCCAGAACCCGAACAACAACTTTCCATATATAAATCTTTACCTCCGGACCATTCCGGAACTCCCCGTGACGTCCGGGATCTCATCCGGGACTCTGAACAACATTCGGTAACCACATACAAACTTCCTTTATAACCCTAGCGTCATGGAACGTTAAGTGTGTAGACCCTACGGGTTCGGGAACCATGCAGACATGACCGAGACGTTCTCCTGTCAATAATCAACAACGGGATCTGGATACCCATGTTGGCTACCACATGTTCCACGATGATCTCATCGGATGAACCATGATGTCAAGGACTCAATCAATCCCGTATTCAATTCCCTTTGTCCCGTGGTATTATACTTGCCCGAGATTTGATATCCGATATGCCGATACCTTGTTCAATCTCGTTGCCGGCAAGTCTCTTTACTCGTTCCGTAACACATCATCCCGTGATCAACCCCTTGGTCACATTGTGCACATTATGATGATGTCCTACCGAGTGGGCCCAGAGATACCTCTTCGTTACACGGAGTGACAAATCCCAGTCTCGATTCGTGCCAACCCAACAGACACTTTTGGATATACCCATAGTGCACCTTTATAGCCACCCAGTTACATTGTGACGTTTGGTACACCCAAAGCATTCCTACGGTATCCGGGAGTTGCACAATCTCATGGTCTAAGGAAATGATACTTAACATTGGAAAAGCTTTATCATACGAACTACACGATCTTTTTGCTAGGCTTAGGATTGGGTCTTGTCCATCACATCATTCTCCTAATGATGTGATCCGTTATCAACGACATCCAATGTCCATGGTCACGAAACCGTAACCATCTATTGATCAACGAGCTAGTCAACTAGAGGCTTACTAGGGACATGGTGTTGTCTGTGTACCCACACATGTATCCGAGTTTCCTATCAATACAATTATAGCATGGATAATAAACGATTATCATGAACAAGGAAATATAATAATAACTAATTTATTATTGCCTCTAGGGCATATTTCCAACAGTGCCTTCTCCTGCTCCACCCCTAGTCGTAGAACTTGTCATACCGGATCCCCATCCCTACCACCCATCCCATACATCCATGTTCAAAACAGGACAAATCATCACACAAAAATCCATGGAGAATGACGAGGATTACAATCGAAGTTGAGGATCGTCATGATTGGCTGCACAATGCCGGCGGCGCAACGGAGCCACGGAATGACATCTCAGCAGATCCTCGATCTCAATAGTTTGCGACTAGCCATGGAATGCCAAATTCGCCGCCACTTGACAAGATCCTCGATCTCCGCAGTTTACTCGTTGATGGTGCTTGTGAGCTTATCGAGTTACGCCTTAATCGATGGATCAATCACCTTGGGTTGTAGATGCTCGGTGCAGAGGCTAGCGTCTCACCGAAATATGCCAGCGCACAAGGAATGATGGATTTAGTCTTCGATACCATATGTAAGAGGGAGGATCGTGGTTAGTCTGAATCAATCACTCAAAGAGGGGTGGTTTCAGTGTAGCTATTGCAATTCGATTTACAGACAGAGAAGAACAGAGGGAAACCTGCTAAGGGCCTGTTCGGTTCAAGGAGTTTTAACAGGGATTGTGGGGGGGGGGGTTAAATCCCCTACAAGCCAAACTCCCCTCCAATCCTCTCTAAACCCTTCGGGAGGAGGTTGAACCGAACAAGGCCTAAAGGAGAAAGTGGTACTAAGTAGTCATCGGGTGCCGTCCTTGATTCATTGGATGCCCCTCCTCTTGGCCAATGGCTTAAATTCTAGTTGGGGTAGAGGTGGTCGCATTCACCCACTCGGGCCCTTGGTACTTGGGGTTTGCCCTATATGTGCAACGGGGCCGTCATGCACCGATGCTCAAGTCACACCGGGAGATGGGCCGACATGTCAAGGGTGCTGAGAAGTTTGATGACATATGCGAAAGTACATTTGTTTCTTACTATCAGGTAGCTGTGGGTAGTGGGCATGCACTCATCTTGAGCAGTTTGGCAATGCGGTTTACTATGCAGCTGCACGGCTAACCAGATATGAGTAAGCGTGCAATGACCTACAAGTACCACAATCAGTTTTCTTTCTGCATAACACGTGGAGCAACTTCATAAGGGTCGGGAAAAACAAACATGAGCTCAATTCAAAAGAAGAGGGCAACCCATGATCAATAGAACATCCGAGCTCGTTACAAAATGTGTCTTGCTTCATCACACCGTGCTAAAGTTGGTGTTTAAGAATCGTTTTTTTTCTTCAGGAAAAGGCATTCCCACCATCTTTTATTTATTTATTTATTTTTGAGGAAAAGGCATTCCCAGCATCCCAAAGAAAGCAAAATTGCAATGAAACTCGGCCCTGGTTAAATCAGAAGCTATTTATGCACTTAAAAATAACAGCAGGTCTAGTGCGATTTGACATTCAGTAATACCCTTCTAAATATCAAGTTCAGAATGTCAAAAACTCAGCATAAACGCAGATATGCAGACATAACGTTGAAAACTCCATGCTGGACACAACATGGACGGTAATCAAACCCAGCAGCAGATGTGCCCGCACTAAATTGTAAACAAGATGAATCGACAAGCGAGCCCAGCGCATTGTAAGTACTGAATTATGGAAGTAACCCAGTGTGCCTTCAATCTTCATGCCAGAATGTTTATTAGCAGAGAGCGACAATAGGAAATTTACAGTGTGGTCATCAGCAGCCCGTTTCTTCATCTCCAACGACCAAAACGAAACCTGCCATCAGCAGCCCGTTTCTTCATCTCCAACGACCAAAACGAAACCTGCGGAGCAAGTAATAACATCATCAGTTAAAGAAACGTTGTAGCTTTCATTCAGGGAAAGCTGGTGAAGGTATTCTCATAATTTTTGTATGACCTAAAAAGGCACTCTTCAAGTATTCTGACAATTTTTAGTTCACTAGGTATGAGACAGAATATGAAGTGACAATCCTGTAGTTCTGCATATATAAAGGAAAGCTGGAGGTGTTCTCATAATTTTTGTATGACCTAAACAATAATCATTAGCTTCACAATGGTGGAAATTGTGCCAAAAGTTCCATAGAACATTATCAGACAAAACCAACATCTCAAACAGAGAATGATGATAGGTAGCTTGTATTGTGGTTGGTACCATTTCAACTTCAAATATGAAATGTATTTGGCAACACAAGTCTGAGTAGAGGCTGAAAGAAAAGTGGGCATACAAGGGGCTCATGGAGTAGGAACATCTAGAAAGCTCATAGGCATACTTAAAAAAATGTACCAGCTAGCTAGTCACTAACAAATTGAATTTGATTAAATTCATGGTTGAGGATCATCACGATTGGCTGCACGATGCCGGCGGCGCAACGGAGCCACGGAATGACATCTCAGCAGATCCTCGATCTCAATAGTTTGCGACTAGCCATGGAATGCCAAATTCGCCGCCACTTGACAAGATCCTCGATCTGCGCAGTTTACTCGTTGATGGTGCTTGTGAGCTTATCGAGTTATGCCTTAATCGATGGATCAATCACCTTGGGTTGTAGATGCTCGGTGCAGAGGCTAGCTTCTCACTGAAATATGCCAGCGCACAAGGAATGATGGATTTGGTCTTCGATACCATATGTAAGAGGGAGGATCATGGTTAGTCCGAATCAATCACTCAAAGAGGGGTGGTTTCAGTGTAGCTATTACAATTCGATTTACAGACAGAGAAGAACAGAGGGAAACCTGCTAAGGGCCTGTTCGGTTCAAGGGGTTTTAACAGGGATTGTGTGTGTGTGGGGGGGGGGGGTTAAATCCCCTACAAGCCAAACTCCCCTCCAATCCTCTCTAAACCCTTTTGGAGGAGGTTGAACCGAACAAGGCCTAAAGGAGAAAGTGGTACTAAGTAGTCATCGGGTGCCGTCCTTGATTCATTGGATACCCCTCCTCTTGGCCAATGGCTTAAGTTCTAGTTGGGGTAGAGGTGGTCGCATTCACCCACTCGGGCCCTTGGTACTTGGGGTTTGCCCTATATGTGCGACGGGACCGTCATGCACCGATGCTCAAGTCACACCGGGAGATGGGCCGACATGTCAAGGGTGCTGAGAAGTTTGATGACGTATGCGAAAGTACATTTGTTTCTTACTATCAGGTAGCTGTGGGTAGTGGGCATGCACTCATCTTGAGAAGTTTGGCAATGCGGTTTACTATGCAGCTGCACGGCTAACCAGATATGAGTAAGCGTGCAATGACCTACAAGTACTGCAATCAGTTTTCTTTCTGCATAACACGTGGAGCAACTTCATAAGAGTCGGGAAAAACAAACATGAGCTCAATTCAAAAGAAGAGGGCAACCCATGATCAATAGAACATCCGAGCTCGTTACAAAATGTGTCTTGCTTCATCGCACCGTGCTAAACTCGGTGTTTAAGAATCATTTTTTTTTCTTTAGGAAAAGGCATTCCCACCATCTTTTATTTATTTATTTATTTTTGACGAAAAGGCATTCCCAGCATCCCAAAGAAAGCAAAATTGCAATGAAACCCGGACCGGGTTAAATCAGAAGCTATTTATGCACTTGCAAATAACAGCAGGTCTAGTGCGATTTGACATTCAGTAGTACACTTCTAAATATCAAGTTCTGAACGTCAAAAACTCAGCATAAACGCAGATATGCAGACATAACATTGAAAACTCCATGCTAGACACAACATGGACGGTAATCAAACCCACCAGCAGATGTGCCCGCACTAAATTGCAAACAAGATGAATCGACAAGCGAGCCCAGCGCATTGTAAGTACTGATTTATGGAAGTAACCCAGTGTGCCTTCAATCTTCATGCCAGAATGTTTATTAGCAAAGAGCGACAATAGGAAATTTACAGTGTGGTCATCAGCAGCCCGTTTCTTCATCTCCAACGACCAAAATGAAACCTGCCATCAGCAGCCCGTTTCTTCATCTCCAACGACCAAAACGAAACCTGCGGAGCAAATAATAACATCATCAGTTAAAGAAACTTTGTAGCTTTCATTCAGGGAAAGCTGGTGAAGGTATTCTCATAATTTTTGTATGACCTAAAAAGGCACTCTTCAAGTATTGTGACAATTTTTAGTTCACTAGGTATGAGAAGGAATATGAAGTGACAATCCTGTAGTTCTGCATATATAAAGGAAAGCTGGAGGTGTTCTCATAATTTTTGTATGACCTAAACAATAATCATTAGCTTCACAATGGTGGAAATTGTGCCAAAAGTTCCATAGAACATTATCAGACAGAACCAACATCTCAAACAGAGAATGATGATAGGTAGCTTGTATTGTGGTTGGTACCATTTCAACTTCAAATATGAAATGTATTTGGCAACACAAGTCTGAGTAGAGGCTGAAAGAAAAGTGGGCATACAAGGGGCTCATGGAGTAGGAACATCTAGAAAGCTCATAGGCATACTTAAAAAAATGTACCAGCTAGCTAGTCACTAACAAATTGAATTTGATTAAATTCATGGTTGAGGATCGTCACGATTGGCTGCACGATGCCGGCGGCGCAACGGAGCCACGGAATGACATCTCAGCAGATCCTCGATCTCAATAGTTTGCGACTAGCCATGGAATGCCAAATTTTCCGCCACTTGACAAGATCCTCGATCTCCGCAGTTTACTCGTTGATGGTGCTTGTGAGCTTATCGAGTTATGCCTTAATCGATGGATCAATCACCTTGGGTTGTAGATGCTCGGTGCAGAGGCTAGCGTCTCACCGAAATATGCCAGCGCACAAGGAATGATGGATTTGGTCTTCGATACCATATGTAATAGGGAGGATCGTGGTTAGTCTGAATCAATCACTCAAAGAGGGGTGGTTTCAGTGTAGCTATTACAATTCGATTTACAGACAGAAAAGAACAGAGGGAAACCTGCTAAGGGCCTGTTCGGTTCAAGGAGTTTTAACAGGGATTGTGTGTGTGTGTGTGGGGGGTTAAATCCCCTACAAGCCAAACTCCCCTCCAATCCTCTCTAAACCCTTTGGGAGGAGATTGAACCGAACAAGGCCTAAAGGAGAAAGTGGTACTAAGTAGTCATCGGGTGCCGTCCTTGATTCATTGGATACCCCTCCTCTTGGCCAATGGCTTAAGTTCTAGTTGGGGTAGAGGTGGTCGCATTCACCCACTCGGGCCCTTGGTACTTGGGGTTTGCCCTATATGTGCGACGGGGTCGTCATGCACCGATGCTCAAGTCACACCGGGAGATGGGCCAACATGTCAAGGGTGCTGAGAAGTTTGATGACATATGCGAAAGTACATTTGTTTCTTATTATCAGGTAGCTGTGGGTAGTGGGCATGCACTCATCTTGAGCAGTTTGGCAATGCGGTTTACTATGCAGCTGCACGGCTAACCAGATATGAGTAAGCGTGCAATGACCTACAAGTACCGCAATCAGTTTTCTTTCTGCATAACACGTGGAGCAACTTCATAAGGGTCAGGAAAAACAAACATGAGCTCAATTCAAAAGAAGAGGGCAACCCATGATCAATAGAACATCCGAGCTCGTTACAAAATGTGTCTTGCTTCATCACACCGTGCTAAACTCGGTGTTTAAGAATCATTTTTTTTTCTTTAGGAAAAGGCATTCCCACCATCTTTTATTTATTTATTTATTTTTGACGAAAAGGCATTCCCAGCATCCCAAACAAAGCAAAATTGCAATGAAACCCGGACCTGGTTAAATCAGAAGCTATTTATGCACTTGCAAATAACAGCAGGTCTAGTGCGATTTGACATTCAGTAGTACACTTCTAAATATCAAGTTCTGAACGTCAAAAACTCAGCATAAACGCAGATATGCAGACATAACATTGAAAACTCCATGCTGGACACAACATGGACGGTAATCAAACCCACCAGCAGATGTGCCCGCACTAAATTGCAAACAAGATGAATCGACAAGCGAGCCCAGCGCATTGTAAGTACTGATTTATGGAAGTAACCCAGTGTGCCTTCAATCTTCATGCCAGAATGTTTATTAGCAAAGAGCGATAATAGGAAATTTACAGTGTGGTCATCAGCAGCCCGTTTCTTCATCTCCAACGACCAAAATGAAACCTGCCATCAGCAGCCCGTTTCTTCATCTCCAACGACCAAAACGAAACCTGCGGAGCAAATAATAACATCATCAGTTAAAGAAACTTTGTAGCTTTCATTCAGGGAAAGCTGGTGAAGGTATTCTCATAATTTTTGTATGACCTAAAAAGGCACTCTTCAAGTATTGTGACAATTTTTAGTTCACTAGGTATGAGAAGGAATATGAAGTGACAATCCTGTAGTTCTGCATATATAAAGGAAAGCTGGAGGTGTTCTCATAATTTTTGTATGACCTAAACAATAATCATTAGCTTCACAATGGTGGAAAATGTGCCAAAAGTTCCATAGAACATTATCAGACAGAACCAACATCTCAAACAGAGAATGATGATAGGTAGCTTGTATTGTGGTTGGTACCATTTCAACTTCAAATATGAAATGTATTTGGCAACACAAGTCTGAGTAGAGGCTGAAAGAAAAGTGGGCATACAAGGGGCTCATGGAGTAGGAACATCTAGAAAGCTCATAGGCATACTTAAAAAAATGTACCAGCTAGCTAGTCACTAACAAATTGAATTTGATTAAATTCATGGTTGAGGATCGTCACGATTGGCTGCACGATGCCGGCGGCGCAACGGAGCCACGGAATGACATCTCAGCAGATCCTCGATCTTAATAGTTTGCGACTAGCCATGGAATGCCAAATTTTCCGCCACTTGACAAGATCCTCGATCTCCGCAGTTTACTCGTTGATGGTGCTTGTGAGCTTATCGAGTTACGCCTTAATCGATGGATCAATCACCTTGGGTTGTAGATGCTCGGTGCAGAGGCTAGCGTCTCACCGAAATATGCCAGCGCACAAGGAATGATGGATTTGGTCTTCGATACCATATGTAATAGGGAGGATCGTGGTTAGTCTGAATCAATCACTCAAAGAGGGGTGGTTTCAGTGTAGCTATTACAATTCGATTTACAGACAGAAAAGAACAGAGGGAAACCTGCTAAGGGCCTGTTCGGTTCAAGGAGTTTTAACAGGGATTGTGTGTGTGTGTGGGGGGGTTAAATCCCCTACAAGCCAAACTCCCCTCCAATCCTCTCTAAACCCTTTGGGATGAGATTGAACCGAACAAGGCCTAAAGGAGAAAGTGGTACTAAGTAGTCATCGGGTGCCGTCCTTGATTCATTGGATACCCCTCCTCTTGGCCAATGGCTTAAGTTCTAGTTGGGGTAGAGGTGGTCGCATTCACCCACTCGGGCCCTTGGTACTTGGGGTTTGCCCTATATGTGCGACGGGGTGTCATGCACCGATGCTCAAGTCACACCGGGAGATGGGCCAACATGTCAAGGGTGCTGAGAAGTTTGATGACATATGCGAAAGTACATTTGTTTCTTATTATCAGGTAGCTGTGGGTAGTGGGCATGCACTCATCTTGAGCAGTTTGGCAATGCGGTTTACTATGCAGCTGCACGGCTAACCAGATATGAGTAAGCGTGCAATGACCTACAAGTACCGCAATCAGTTTTCTTTCTGCATAACACGTGGAGCAACTTCATAAGGGTCAGGAAAAACAAACATGAGCTCAATTCAAAAGAAGAGGGCAACCCATGATCAATAGAACATCCGAGCTCGTTACAAAATGTGTCTTGCTTCATCACACCGTGCTAAACTCGGTGTTTAAGAATCATTTTTTTTTCTTTAGGAAAAGGCATTCCCACCATCTTTTATTTATTTATTTATTTTTGACGAAAAGGCATTCCCAGCATCCCAAACAAAGCAAAATTGCAATGAAACCCGGACCCGGTTAAATCAGAAGCTATTTATGCACTTGCAAATAACAGCAGGTCTAGTGCGATTTGACATTCAGTAGTACACTTCTAAATATCAAGTTCTGAACGTCAAAAACTCAGCATAAACGCAGATATGCAGACATAACATTGAAAACTCCATGCTGGACACAACATGGACGGTAATCAAACCCACCAGCAGATGTGCCCGCACTAAATTGCAAACAAGATGAATCGACAAGCGAGCCCAGCGCATTGTAAGTACTGATTTATGGAAGTAACCCAGTGTGCCTTCAATCTTCATGCCAGAATGTTTATTAGCAAAGAGCGACAATAGGAAATTTACAGTGTGGTCATCAGCAGCCCGTTTCTTCATCTCCAACGACCAAAATGAAACCTGCCATCAGCAGCCCGTTTCTTCATCTCCAACGACCAAAACGAAACCTGCGGAGCAAATAATAACATCATCAGTTAAAGAAACTTTGTAGCTTTCATTCAGGGAAAGCTGGTGAAGGTATTCTCATAATTTTTGTATGACCTAAAAAGGCACTCTTCAAGTATTGTGACAATTTTTAGTTCACTAGGTATGAGAAGGAATATGAAGTGACAATCCTATAGTTCTGCATATATAAAGGAAAGCTGGAGGTGTTCTCATAATTTTTGTATGACCTAAACAATAATCATTAGCTTCACAATGGTGGAAATTGTGCCAAAAGTTCCATAGAACATTATCAGACAGAACCAACATCTCAAACAGAGAATGATGATAGGTAGCTTGTATTGTGGTTGGTACCATTTCAACATCAAATATGAAATGTATTTGGCAACACAAGTCTGAGTAGAGGCTGAAAGAAAAGTGGGCATACAAGGGGCTCATGGAGTAGGAACATCTAGAAAGCTCATAGGCATACTTAAAAAAATGTACCAGCTAGCTAGTCACTAACAAATTGAATTTGATTAAATTCATGGTTGAGGATCGTCACGATTGGCTGCACGATGCCGGCGGCGCAACGGAGCCACGGAATGACATCTCAGCAGATCCTCGATCTCAATAGTTTGCGACTAGCCATGGAATGCCAAATTTTCCGCCACTTGACAAGATCCTCGATCTCCGCAGTTTACTCGTTGATGGTGCTTGTGAGCTTATCGAGTTACGCCTTAATCGATGGATCAATCACCTTGGGTTGTAGATGCTCGGTGCAGAGGCTAGCGTCTCACCGAAATATGCCAGCGCACAAGGAATGATGGATTTGGTCTTCGATACCATATGTAATAGGGAGGATCGTGGTTAGTCTGAATCAATCACTCAAAGAGGGGTGGTTTCAGTGTAGCTATTACAATTCGATTTACCGACAGAAAAGAACAGAGGGAAACCTGCTAAGGGCCTGTTCGGTTCAAGGAGTTTTAACAGGGATTGTGTGTGTGTGGGGGGGGGGGGGTTAAATCCCCTACAAGCCAAACTCCCCTCCAATCCTCTCTAAACCCTTTGGGAGGAGATTGAACCGAACAAGGCCTAAAGGAGAAAGTGGTACTAAGTAGTCATCGGGTGCCGTCCTTGATTCATTGGATACCCCTCCTCTTGGCCAATGGCTTAAGTTCTAGTTGGGGTAGAGGTGGTCGCATTCACCCACTCGGGCCCTTGGTACTTGGGGTTTGCCCTATATGTGCGACGGGGTCGTCATGCACCGATGCTCAAGTCACACCGGGAGATGGGCCGACATGTCAAGGGTGCTGAGAAGTTTGATGACATATGCGAAAGTACATTTGTTTCTTATTATCAGGTAGCTGTGGGTAGTGGGCATGCACTCATCTTGAGCAGTTTGGCAATGCGGTTTACTATGCAGCTGCACGGCTAACCAGATATGAGTAAGCGTGCAATGACCTACAAGTACCGCAATCAGTTTTCTTTCTGCATAACACGTGGAGCAACTTCATAAGGGTCAGGAAAAACAAACATGAGCTCAATTCAAAAGAAGAGGGCAACCCATGATCAATAGAACATCCGAGCTCATTACAAAATGTGTCTTGCTTCATCACACCGTGCTAAACTCGGTGTTTAAGAATCGTTTTTTTTCTTCAGGAAAAGGCATTCCCACCATCTTTTATTTATTTATTTATTTTTGAGGAAAATGCATTCCCAGCATCCCAAAGAAAGCAAAATTGCAATGAAACCCGGCCCTGGTTAAATCAGAAGCTATTTATGCACTTGCAAATAACAGCAGGTCTAGTGCGATTTGACATTCAGTAGTACACTTCTAAATATCAAGTTCTGAACGTCAAAAACTCAGCATAAACGCAGATATGCAGACATAACATTGAAAACTCCATGCTGGACACAACATGGACGGTAATCAAACCCACCAGCAGATGTGCCCGCACTAAATTGCAAACAAGATGAATCGACAAGCGAGCCCAGCGCATTGTAAGTACTGATTTATGGAAGTAACCCAGTGTGCCTTCAATCTTCATGCCAGAATGTTTATTAGCAGAGAGCGACAATAGGAAATTTACAGTGTGGTCATCAGCAGCCCGTTTCTTCATCTCCAACGACCAAAACGAAACCTGCCATCAGCAGCCCGTTTCTTCATCTCCAACGACCAAAACGAAACCTGCGGAGCAAATAATAACATCATCAGTTAAAGAAACTTTGTAGCTTTCATTCAGGGAAAGCTGGTGAAGGTATTCTCATAATTTTTGAATGACCTAAAAAGGCACTCTTCAAGTATTGTGACAATTTTTAGTTCACTAGGTATGAGAAGGAATATGAAGTGACAATCCTGTAGTTCTGCATATATAAAGGAAAGCTGGAGGCGTTCTCATAATTTTTGTATGACCTAAACAATAATCATTAGCTTCACAATGGTGGAAATTGTGCCAAAAGTTCCATAGAACATTATCAGACAGAACCAACATCTCAAACAGAGAATGATGATAGGTAGCTTGTATTGTGGTTGGTACCATTTCAACTTCAAATATGAAATGTATTTGGCAACACAAGTCTGAGTAGAGGCTGAAAGAAAAGTGGGCATACAAGGGGCTCATGGAGTAGGAACATCTAGAAAGCTCATAGGCATACTTAAAAAAATGTACCAGCTAGCTAGTCACTAACAAATTGAATTTGATTAAATTCATGGTTGAGGATCGTCACGATTGGCTGCACGATGCCGGCGGCGCAACGGAGCCACGGAATGACATCTCAGCAGATCCTCGATCTCAATAGTTTGCGACTAGCCATGGAATGCCAAATTCGCCGCCACTTGACAAGATCCTCGATCTCCGCAGTTTACTCGTTGATGGTGCTTGTGAGCTTATCGAGTTACGCCTTAATCGATGGATCAATCACCTTTGGTTGTAGATGCTCGGTGCAGAGGCTAGCGTCTCACCGAAATATGCCAGCGCACAAGGAATGATGGATTTGGTCTTCGATACCATATGTAATAGGGAGGATCGTGGTTAGTCTGAATCAATCACTCAAAGAGGGGTGGTTTCAGTGTAGCTATTACAATTCGATTTACAGACAGAGAAGAACAGAGGGAAACCTGCTAAGGGCCTGTTCGGTTCAAGGGGTTTTAACAGGGATTGTGGGGGGGGGGGGGTTAAATCCCCTACAAGCCAAACTCCCCTCCAATCCTCTCTAAACCCTTTGGGAGGAGATTGAACCGAACAAGGCCTAAAGGAGAAAGTGGTACTAAGTAGTCATCGGGTGCCGTCCTTGATTCATTGGATACCCCTCCTCTTGGCCAATGGCTTAAGTTCTAGTTGGGGTAGAGGTGGTCGCATTCACCCACTCGGGCCCTTGGTACTTGGGGTTTGCCCTATATGTGCGACGGGGTCGTCATGCACCGATGCTCAAGTCACACCGGGAGATGGGCCGACATGTCAAGGGTGCTAAGAAGTTTGATGACATATGCGAAAGTACATTTGTTTCTTATTATCAGGTAGCTGTGGGTAGTGGGCATGCACTCATCTTGAGCAGTTTGGCAATGCGGTTTACTATGCAGCTGCACGGCTAACCAGATATGAGTAAGCGTGCAATGACCTACAAGTACCGCAATCAGTTTTCTTTCTGCATAACACGTGGAGCAACTTCATAAGGGTCAGGAAAAACAAACATGAGCTCAATTCAAAAGAAGAGGGCAACCCATGATCAATAGAACATCCGAGCTCATTACAAAATGTGTCTTGCTTCATCACACCGTGCTAAAGTCGGTGTTTAAGAATCGTTTTTTTTCTTCAGGAAAAGGCATTCCCACCATCTTTTATTTATTTATTTATTTTTGAGGAAAAGGCATTCCCAGCATCCCAAAGAAAGCAAAATTGCAATGAAACCCGGCCCTGGTTAAATCAGAAGCTATTTATGCACTTAAAAATAATAGCCGGTCTAGTGCGATTTGACATTCAGTAGTACCCTTCTAAATATCAAGTTCAGAATGTCAAAAACTCAGCATAAACGCAGATATGCAGACATAACGTTGAAAACTCCATGCTGGACACAACATGGACGGTAATCAAACCCACCAGCAGATGTGCCCGCACTAAATTGTAAACAAGATGAATCGACAAGCGAGCCCAGCGCATTGTAAGTACTGATTTATGGAAGTAACCCAGTGTGCCTTCAATCTTCATGCCAGAATGTTTATTAGCAGAGAGAGACAATAGGAAATTTACAGTGTGGTCATCAGCATCTCGTTTCTTCATCTCCAACGACCAAAACGAAACTTGCCATCAGCAGCCCGTTTCTTCATCTCCAACGACCAAAACGAAACCTGCGGAGCAAGTAATAACATCATCAGTTAAAGAAACTTTGTAGCTTTCATTCAGGGAAAGCTGGTGAAGGTATTCTCATAATTTTTGTATGACCTAAAAAGGCACTCTTCAAGTATTGTGACAATTTTTAGTTCACTAGGTATGAGACGGAATATGAAGTGACAATCCTGTAGTTCTGCATATATAAAGGAAAGCGGGAGGTGTTCTCATAATTTTTGTATGACCTAAACAATAATCATTAGCTTCACAATGGTGGAAATTGTGCCAAAAGTTCCAAAGAACATTATCAGACAGAACCAACATCTCAAACAGAGAATGATGATAGGTAGCTTGTATTGTGGTTGGTACCATTTCAACTTCAAATATGAAATGTATTTGGCAACACAAGTCTGAGTAGAGGCTGAAAGAAAAGTGGGCATACAAGGGGCTCATGGAGTAGGAACATCTAGAAAGCTCATAGGCATACTTAAAAAATGTACCAGCTAGCTAGTCACTAACAAATTGAATTTGATTAAATTCATGGTTGAGGATCGTCATGATTGGCTGCACGATGCCGGCGGCACAACGGAGCCACGGAATGACATCTCAGCAGATCCTCGATCTCAATAGTTTGCGACTAGCCATGGAATGCCAAATTTGCCGCCACTTGACAAGATCCTCGTTCTCCGCAGTTTACTCATTGATGGTGCTTGTGAGCTTATCGAGTTACGCCTTAATCGATGGATCAATCACCTTGGGTTGTAGATGCTCTGTGCGGAGGCTAGCGTCTCACCGAAATATGCCAGCGCACAAGGAATGATGGATTTGGTCTTCGATACCATATGTAAGAGGGAGGATCGTGGTTAGTCCGAATCAATCACTCAAAGAGGGGTGGTTTCAGTGTAGCTATTACAATTTGATTTACAGACAGAGAAGAACAGAGGGAAACCTGCTAAGGGCCTGTTCGGTTCAAGGGGTTTTAACAGGGATTGTGGGGGGGGGGGGGGTTAAATCCCCTACAAGCCAAACTCCCCTCCAATCCTCTCTAAACCCTTTTGGAGGAGGTTGAACCGAACAAGGCCTAAAGGAGAAAGTGGTACTAAGTAGTCATCGGGTGCCGTCCTTGATTCATTGGATACCCCTCCTCTTGGCCAATGGCTTAAGTTCTAGTTGGGGTAGAGGTGGTCGCATTCACCCACTCGGGTCCTTGGTACTTGGGGTTTGCCCTATATGTGCGACGGGGCCGTCATGCACCGATGCTCAAGTCACACCGGGAGATGGGACGACATGTCAAGGGTGCTGAGAAGTTTGATGACGTATGCGAAAGTACATTTGTTTCTTACTATCAGGTAGCTGTGGGTAGTGGGCATGCACTCATCTTGAGTAGTTTGGCAATGCGGTTTACTATGCAGCCGCACGGCTAACCAGATATGAGTAAGCGTGCAATGACCTACAAGTACTGCAATCAGTTTTCTTTCTGCATAACACGTGGAGCAACTTCATAAGGGTCGGGAAAAACAAACATGAGCTCAATTCAAAAGAAGAGGGCAACCCATGATCAATAGAACATCCGAGCTCGTTACAAAATGTGTCTTGCTTCATCACACCGTGCTAAAGTCGGTGTTTAAGAATCGTTTTTTTTTTCTTCAGGAAAAGGCATTCCCACCATCTTTTATTTATTTATTTATTTTTGAGGAAAAGGCATTCCCAGTATCCCAAAGAAAGCAAAATTGCAATGAAACCCGGCCCTGGTTAAATCAGAAGCTATTTATGCACTTGCAAATAACAGCAGGTCTAGTGCGATTTGACATTCAGTAGTACACTTCTAAATATCAAGTTCTGAACGTCAAAAACTCAGCATAAACGCAGATATGCAGACATAACATTGAAAACTCCATGCTGGACACAACATGGACGGTAATCAAACCCACCAGCAGATGTGCCCGCACTAAATTGCAAACAAGATGAATCGACAAGCGAGCCCAGCGCATTGTAAGTACTGATTTATGGAAGTAACCCAGTGTGCCTTCAATCTTCATGCCAGAATGTTTATTAGCAGAGAGCGACAATAGGAAATTTACAGTGTGGTCATCAGCAGCCCGTTTCTTCATCTCCAACGACCAAAACGAAACCTGCCATCAGCAGCCCGTTTCTTCATCTCCAACGACCAAAACGAAATCTGCGGAGCAAATAATAACATCATCAGTGAAAGAAACTTTGTAGCTTTCATTCAGGGAAAGCTGGTGAAGGTATTCTCATAATTTTTGTATGACCTAAAAAGGCACTCTTCAAGTATTGTGACTATTTTTAGTTCACTAGGTGTGAGAAGGAATATGAAGTGACAATCCTGTAGTTCTGCATATATAACGGAAAGCTGGAGGTGTTCTCATAATTTTTGTATGACCTAAACAATAATCATTAGCTTCACAATGGTGGAAATTGTGCCAAAAGTTCCATAGAACATTATCAGACAGAACCAACATCTCAAACAGAGAATGATGATAGGTAGCTTGTATTGTGGTTGGTACCATTTCAACTTCAAATATGAAATGTATTTGGCAACACAAGTCTGAGTAGAGGCTGAAAGAAAAGTGGGCATACAAGGGGCTCATGGAGTAGGAACATCTAGATAGCTCATAGGCATACTTAAAAAAAATGTACCAGCTAGCTAGTCACTAACAAATTGAATTTGATTAAATTCATGCAGTACAAGCCTCAAGAAAGGGACCATGCATCATTTAATACTTCCTTTGACCCAAAATAACTGCATTGTTTTTACTCTGCACAGCATCAAGGAGTACCTTCACCACTACTTTGATAATAATACACCAGTACAAATATAACATGTTAGGGATGGAAACATTTTTTATCATGAATCTAGTCATGCCATTTTGATCATGAGTCTAATATGAAGTATTAAAGGTACATGGTGGTCCAAACTGAGGAAACTAGACTGCACACAAAGCATAGCTGCATAAAGTTTGTACCAGCTAAATTATATTAGTGGTTAATGATCAGTTACATATATATGCAAGTTCGGTGGACAACAAAACACGCCGAGAAAATGATTAACCAAACAGCCTAGAACTGGAATGATCATCCATAAAGCTACAACTGCAAGCAAAATGATATATAGATGTGTAAGATTCAACAAGAGATTTAAAAATGGCACTCTTCAAGTACTCTGACAATCGTTAGATCACTAGGTATGAGGAGGAATGTGAAATGACAATCCTATAGTTCCACATAAATAAAGGAAATTTGAAAACAAATGCTCGCACTAGTAGAAAACAGGGCTTTCGTCCAGGCCTGTTTGGCCCATTAGTCCCGGTTCAATCCAGAACCGGGACTAATGTGAGCATTTATCCCGGTTCATGCGGCTAAGGCATTAGTCCCAGTTCACCTGGGCCCTTTAGTCCCGGTTTGTGCCTCAAACCGGGACTAAAGGGTGTGATGCCCATTAGTCCCGGTTCATGCCTCAAACCAAGACTAAAGAGTAGACCTTTAGTCCCGGTTTGAGGCACGAACCGGGACTAATGGGGTTGAGACCTTTAGTCCCGGTTCGTGCCACGAACCGGTACTAAAGGTCCCATTTTCAAACTCTACCCCCCCCCCGCGTGGATCGCCTTTTCAATTTAAAAAAAAAGAAAATGATGGAAATGTCAAAAAAATAAAGAAAATAAGTTTCCCATGTGATATGTGGTCTACTTGTTGGGGAAATTTGCAAATGTGAATTTCGACTTTATTTGCAAAATCTCTCTGGAATTTGTAAATATGGGCATAACTTTTGCATACTAACTCGGATGAAAAAGTTTTTTATATGAAAAATCATCTACTCGAAAAGTTACATCCAAATTTAACCGGGGGAACCCCGTTAAACATTTTCAAAATCCTCAAAAACCTAACAGAAAAAAAGTTACGGGGCTTTTAATATCTAGAGTGGAAAAAATCGGAAAAATGACAAACTGTGGTCAAACCATGGTCAAACTAATTATTCTAGAATATTAGTGTTAATAACTAATTTGTTCAGTTATTTTGAATTTTGGTCAAATCTGGTCAAACTGTAGTCAAACTGTGGTCAAACTATGGTCAAACCCTGGTCAAACTAATTATTCAAAATAACTATTGTTTTCTAAATAAGTATTGTTTTTGAAGACAATAGTTTGAAACTCAAACAGTGAAATATGTCAATTCATGCTCAAGCAAAATTCCTGAGGGTTAATAGGATTAACATCTTACTATTGTCAGGAAAACAACAAGTGCAGACTTGGAAACGAGGGAGAATAGAACCCGGAAGTTAAGCGTGCTCAGGCTGGATGAGTGGGAGGATGGGTGACCATTCGGGAAGTTAGGTGATTTGGAATGATGAGGGTGATTAGAGAAGAGGATAAATTGAGCAGTGATGAGGGGTGCTGATTAGAGATTCACTAATGAGGGGTTAAAATAATTCAGAAATTTGAAAACAAAAAATTTCAAAAAAAAATTCAAAATTTTTTTTGAAAAAAAATCATAAAATTTCCATTAGTCCCGGTTGGTGTTACAAACCGGGACTAAAGGTGGATTGTTAAAGGCTCCACGTGGCCGCGGCCTTTAGTCCCGGTTCTGGATTGAACCGGGACTAAAGGGGGAGGCATTAGTACCGACCCTTTAGTCCCGGTTCACCAACCGGGACTAAAGGCCCTTACCAACCGGGACAATAGGCCATTTTTCTACTAGTGTCGGGTATTGTTAGTTCTCAATTACTCCCTCTATAAAGAAATATAAGATCATTTATATCACTAAAATAGTGATCTAGATGATCTTAAATTTCTTTACAGAGAGAGTACTTGTTTAGACGGGACATCATGCAAATCACACTTGGATTTGATAGAGCTATATCCACTGTAAAATAGATAAATTTAAAGATGAATAGGTGATGCAACAATGAGGAAAACTATACAAGTAAAATGGAAATATATCCCTGAAGCACAATAAAGGATTAGTAGTTCTTTTCCTACTACTTAGCATGACAATATTGTCATCTCTGAGCAGGCACGAACATATGCATTGGTCATAGGAGGGGCTGGAGGGAGAAGAGTCCACACCACAAGAAGAAACTTGGGGAATGCTACAGACTAAGGAGGAGGTAAACCAAAAGGAAAGACAGTGGATGCAAGGAAGGGCAAACAAAAGAGCACATCCAATGGATAGGGCGCATAACATCAGTAGATAAAACTAGCAAAATGGTACTAGTGATGAAAGCAGTTTTTAAGATGCGATGTTGATTTTCGATATAAAGTATACAGGTCCAGGTGGCAAAAACTGTAGAAACTAGACTGCACACAAAGCATAGTTACAGACAGGTTGGAGTTTGGACCAGAGGAATTATGTGTGGTCAATTATATCTATTTTAGCATGATGCAAATTTAGCAGACAACAAGTGACATCCTAGAAATTGTTTAACCAAACAGCTTAACCCTAGAATAATTGGGGAATAAAAACAAACTACAATAACTGCAAGCAAAACGATAGACAACATTACAAGATTCAATGAAGCTGTACTCTTCAACTATTGTGGCAAACTGACAATCATTAGTTCACTAGGTATCACAAATATCCAACATAATAAGCAATGTGAAATGTCATAGCTATAAGACTATAAAATAAAGTAGGTTTGAAAACCAAATGGTCAGGAATTGTTATGATCATTGATCAATTACTTGCATAGACGGGACCAACATGCAAGTTAAACTATGATTTTATAGTCTTAAGCACATAATAAAATTGAAGGAAAGTAACAAGTAAATGTTAAACAGAAATATGTCATCGAAGCACCGTAAAGTGTAAGCAGTTCATTTGCTACCACATAGCATGATGGCACTCTCATCTCTGAGGAGGCACGAGCATATGCACAAATATAGAATGGGGAAGGCTCTTACTTAACCAAACCACAAATCATTGGAGGAGCAATATGGAGAATAACCCACACTACCAGAAGGAACTGGGGGAGTACTGAGCAGATAAACTGAAAGCAAGGCACCTGGAACGAGAAGGCAAGCAAAAAAAGCACATCCAATAGAGAGAGGGGGCGGTAAAATATCAGCAAAAAAAAAGAGATGAGGAAGAGAACAGAGATGTGCTGGGGAAGGGATGAGGAAGCAGGGCCTAGAAAAAAGATTTAAGATGCGGCCTACCATCAAAGCATAAGACGTGCCTATGTGGGCAACAGCTAAGAAATTTGGTACTTGAGAAATGGCAGTAAAAAGATGGCAATACATTTCTTGAAGGAACATATCCAAACCTCAACATACATGCAGAGACCTGCTCAACCGAGGAAATCATCTATCTAACGGACCATCCTCTTAAGCATGCTGTGGAGATCAGCAGCATCTGGCCGACCGCCATTACCTGTTTTTGCAAGCATCAGAAGTCAAACAACCAAAATCACATACCAACAAAAAGCGAAATAAATACGAGGAGGCATCTACAAGATATTTACAAAAACTCATAGTTCCTGTTTTGATACAGCACTAGTGATAGACAGGGAAAAAATAAACCACACCTACCTTCAAATTTAAAGAATGGTCCGACAGAAGTATATACTGATGAATATCATAAAAATGAAAAACAAGCACCCAGACTATTTAGCTGGTCAGAAGAGACAAGTTATCCAGAATTATTAAGCTTGTTCCATGCCATATCGGGAAAAAATATATAATCAGACCAATCCTAGCAAAAACAAGCGATCACTATTTAGTTTTAGATCTTAAAATAAACTTAGCCTGAAAATGAAATGAACTCAATTTATTAGTTTTCCCAGGTACAGTTGGAGAGCAACGTATTATCCTAAAAGTGATACAATGAACAATTACTCGTAAGTTTTAAATAAACTGAAAGGAAGTTTGCTAGTGCTGTACGAACCAGATAGTTCAGGGAGGACACTTACCTGTAGTGTAGACACTTTCGAAGGGATGATAACGAGAGCCTCTGCACTGAAATCGCCTGACCTCCAATGACTCAAGTTCGACCGTGTAGTAGTAGATAGATGTAGACAGGAGCGCCACATGATTGTACTCGGCAAAAGCATTGATGGATATCTGCCCCGCGTAGTTCTGTGGATCCTGGGAGAGGAGATGGCGCAGGTTGATAGTTCTTCCCAGCACCCATGACGTACCACCATTGTTCTGTGGATCCAGGGAGAGAAAATGGCGCAACTTGATAGGTCTTCCCAGCACCCATGACGTACCACTATTGTGCTCACGCTTCCTCTTCCAGATGTGTACATTGGAGTCTGACACAGTGAGTAAACCAAGTCCAACACCTCTTTCTTTGATCAGGGAAATTTCATGGTCTTTGGGGTGGTGCAGGTTTGCTGGCACACGTTCTACAGTTAGGCTCTGCCTCTCCACATCAAACTCAAGGATGCTACTTGCACAAAGAACGCCGCTGAAGGCCTCACTGAAGCTCGTCGGCACGTCAAAGAGAAGCCAATAAAGAGATTTTTTCAACAAGCAGGGCATTCATCCTGAAGAACTTCATGGCAGGAGGGCCGCCGATGGAAGCCTTGGGTGGAAGAAACGCAGAGACGAGATCACCCCACTTGCTGGTCTCCGACGAGTAGACGCAGGCGATTGCTCGTGGACCCTCAACATCCACCAGAACAATCTTGAAATGGTCATCATCTCTCGCATCTCGAAGCACCTCTCCGTTGACCTGTGCTGACAGACTCTGTGCTGGAGGGGGGTCGATCAAGTGGCGGACGCCGGTGACGGGGTCCCACACCTGGAGCTGGCACTCCTTGACGAGGAAGATGAGTAGGGGGCCATGGCGGCAGCTGAGGATCTGGTGGTTTTCGGAGAAGCGATTGGTTTCGACGAGAGCGGGGACGCCGGGGCGCACAAGAGGCAGGAAGCCGATGAGGCAGCGCATCCAATCCGTGACGAAGAAACCGAGGAGGGGAGGGTTGGGGCGGTGGTGGAGGCGGAAGCGGACGAGGAAGTCCGGGTCGGAGATGAGGTGGCGCCAGCGCTTGCAGACCGCGGAGGCGCGGGGGAGAGACGAGGGCAACGGAGAGAGGCGGAGGAGGATCTCAGTCTCGTGCGGGGAAGGGGCTGGGGAAATTGTGTGGACTGGGCTCTGAACTTTCAGTCAAAGCCACGATGTAGAAAGTGAAACTGAAGCCCGTGTAACTGGTAGTTCTTTTTTTCCTTTTGAAGCAATGTACGGGAGAGCTCAGACACTCAAATGCTCTGATTTTTTTAATTATTTTTTTTGCGAAAAGGAACCCAGATTTATAGATTGCTAGTGATACAACAAACCCCAACAAAGAAAGCAAATACACCCGAGTCCCTGGGGAGCCGATCAAACTCACACACCGCCGCGAGCTGAGGGCGCGCCGCCGCTCCCTCCCAGAGCCAGCGTGATCTTGGAATCCGCAGACATACTTTTTGCGAACGGGAAGTTTCAATCTTAGGCCCTTCCGGACCAACGCGTCGGAGATGTGGCAGGCCGCAAGCATCATCAGCAACACCCTATCTTCACCATCACTATGGAGAAGAGGAATATGGATCTTGATCCACTCCTGCACAATGCACAAACAAAGCCAACAACTCCTCGCCTCCAACCCCAAGATCGACGATGAAGAAAGAGAAGCCCCGGCAGACCAATCCACCCAAAAACATCGATGTATCTGGCGCAGGTCACGCCACCACAGCCGAAGAAGTAGCCGAAGGAACGTTTATTCATCCCCATCGAACCGGCAGCTGTACCGAGAAGAGAAGCCTCATTGGACACCCAGATGGAACAGGGGACAAAAACTACTTCGCCGCAGCCGCCACGCCCAAAGGACGAACCGCCAGACGAGAAAACCATAACTACAACACCTACCTACGGATGAACACAAGTCCAGCTGGTAGATCGGGCCATACCCCACTTTGCTCCGACACCGGCGAGGACACCGAAGGAGGTAGGAGGCGCTGATCCGCCGGCGGAACACGGCTCCGCAATGGTTTCACTCAAAAAATTACCCTAAATTTGACACGGACATCACACGCTCGGTCTTCTTTCTTCAAAAAAATGAATTTTTTTGAATTTATTTAGTACTCCCTCTCTAAAGAAATATAAGAGCATTTAGATCACTAAAGTAATGATCTAAACCCTCTTATATTTCTTTATGGAGGGAGTACATTATAATGATTTTTTTCTTCTTTACTCCCGGGCTCATCTGAGCCTGGGAGCCAAAACACCCCTCTCGAGCTCCTCTACCCAGTGCGTATTAGATTTCTTGAGGGACCGCACTAGTCAGGGTTTAATGCCGCTCATGAATAGACCATTTTCCTGCTCGACTTGACCGTTAGTTTGAGGGTGATAGACTGAAGCATAGTCGAGCTTGATGCCCATGTTTTTGCACCAGAGTTTGACCTCGTCGGCCGTGAAGTTCGTGCCATTATCAGTGATGATGCTATGGGGGACGCCGTAACGGTGTACTACCCCTGATATGAAGTCTATCACCGGTCTAGATTCGGCCGTTTTAACAGGCTTTGCCTCTATCCATTTGGTGAATTTATCCATCATGACCAATAGGTATTTTTGCTTGTGGGTTCCTCCTTTAAGGGGTCCAACCATATCAAGCCCCCAGACCGCGAACGGCCAGGTGATGGGTATATTTTTGAGGGCGGTAGGTGGCATGTGGCTTTGATTAGCAAAGAGCTGGCATCCGACGCATCATTGGACCAAGTCCTGAGCATCTGCCCAGGCCGTCGGCCAATAAAATCATGTACGGAAGGCCTTGCCTACAAGGGCTCGGGCTACGGCGTGGTGCCCGCCGAGTCCAGCATGAATTTCAGCTAGAAGATTCCGCCCTTCCTATTTGGAGATAGACCTTTGAAGGACTCCGGTTGTGCTTTTCTTATAAATCTCTCCCTCATGGACCTTATAGGCTTTAGATCGCTGCACTATGCAACGAGCCTCGTTTTGGTCCTCTATTTCGTTGGCAGAGCCACCAACTATGTCAGAATGTTCGGTGTGGGGTAGTGTGGTTGGGTCCGGGATGTTATTTCCGGACTCTCCCTCCCATAATATGGATGTCTTGAAAAGCCTCTCTACGAAGATGTTGGGAGGGATGGCATCGCGCTTTGCGCCAATGCGTGCCAACATGTCTGCTGCCTGGTTGTTCTCCCGGGCTATATGGTGAAATTCGAGCCCCTCAAACCGAGCTGACATTTTTAGGACGGCGTTGCGATAAGCTGCCATTTTTGGATCCTTGGCATCAAAGTCTCCATTTATTTCGGATATCGCGAGGTTTGAATCCCCGCGGACCTCTAGGCGCTGAATGCCCATGGAGACTGCCATCCGGAGACCATGTAGAAGGGCCTCATATTCAGCTGCGTTGTTGGAGTCCGTGTACATTATCTGAAGTACGTATTGGACTCTATCTCCAGTTGGGGACGTCAGAACGACGCCGGCCCTCAGGCCAGCCAACATTTTGGAGCCATCGAAGTGCATGATCCAGTTGGAATATGCGCCGTACTCTTTAGGGAGTTCGGCTTCAGTCCATTCGGTGATGAAGTCGGCCAAAACCTGCGACTTAATAGCTCGTCGTGGCTTGTAAGTTATGTCGAACGAGAGGAGCTCGATGGCCCATTTGGCAATCCGGCCCGTTGCGTCGCGGTTGTTTATAATGTCATTAAGAGGTACTTCGGAGGCTACTGTTATCGAACACTCTTGGAAGTAGTGTTGCAGCTTCCGGGATGCCATGCACACTCCGTATGCTATCTTTTGATAATGCTGGTACCGTGACATGCATGGAGTTAGGACAGTGGACACGTAGTAAACTGGTTTTTGGAGAGGGAACTTGTGTCCGTCCATTTCTCGTTTGACAACGAGCACCGCGCTTACAACTTGATGGGTTGCCGCGATGTATAATAGCATTGGTTCGCCCGTGTTGGGCGCGACCAGGACCAGATTTGTTGCCAATATGGCTTTGATTTCTTCGAGTCCGGCCGTGGCGGCATCCGTCCACTCGAAGTGTTCGGTGCGCCGCAAGAGGCAATAAAGGGGTAATGCCTTTTCTCCTAAGTGGGAGATAAAGCAGCTTAGAGCCACCACGCATCCAGTCAATTTTTGTATTTGTTTGAGGTCTTTTGGGATATCCAATTGTGACAGAGCTCGAATCTTGGATGGGTTTGCTTCAATTCCTTTATCGGATACAATGAAGCCCAAGAGCTTTCCGGCTGGTATGCCAAAAACGCATTTTTCCGGGTTGAGCTTAATGTCATATGCTCGGAGATTGTCGAATGTGAGCCTCAAGTCGTCTACTAGAGTTTCGACATGCTTGGATTTGACGACCACATCATCTATGTATGCCTCCACTGTGTTGTTGATCTGGTTTGCCAGACATGTCTGAATCATGCGCTGATATGTTGCGCCGGCGTTTTTGAGCCCGAAGGGCATTGTGTTGAAGCAGAATGGGCCGTATGGAGTGATGAATGTCGTTGCGGCTTGGTCTGGCTCTGCCATCTGAATTTGGTGATAGTCGGAGTATGCATCGAGGAAGCACAATGAATCGTGTCCTGCGGTAGCGTCGATAATTTGATCGATGCGGGGAAGGGGGAAGGGATCCTTTGGGCAAGCCTTGTTAAGGTCCTTTAAATCGACACACAGGCGCCAGGATTTTTCCTTCTTTGGTACCATTACCAGGTTTGCTAGCCAGTCCGGATGTTTTATATCTCTAATGAATCCGGCCTCCAATAGTTTGGCTAGCTCCTCTCCCATGGCCTGTCTCTTAGGTTCGGAGAAGCGTCGAAGAGTTTGTTTGACTGGCTTGAATCCTTTTAGGATATTTAGGTTGTGCTCGGCCAGCCGGCGTGGGATTCCTGGCATGTCTGAGGGGTGCCAGGCAAAGATGTCCCCATTTTCGCGTAGGAATTCTCGTAGTGCGGGGTCTACATCAGGGTTTAATTGTGCCCCGATGGAGGCCGTCTTTGTAGGGTCCGTTGGATGGACTTGGAATTTGACTATTTTGTCTGCCGGTTTAAAAGAGGTGGACTTGGATCTCTTATCGAGTATCACATCGCCCGTGTTCACCATGGAGCGCAGCGCAGTGAGTTCCTCGGCCGCTAGGGCTTCAGATAGTGCCTCAAGGGCAAGCACGGCTGTTTTGTTTTCGGCGCAGAGTGCTATGTCCGGGTCACTAACAAGAGTGATGATTCCGTTGGGTTCGGACATTTTGAGCTTCATGTACCCGTAATGGAGTATAGCTTGAAAAATTGTGAATGCATCTCCCCTAATAGAGCATGGTATCCGCTGCTGAACGGGGCCACTTGGAATGGGACCTCCTCGGACCTGTAATTATCCGGCGTGCCGAACACCACATCCAGTGTGATTTTTCCTGTACAGCATGCTTCCCGACTGGGGATTATTCCTCTAAAGGTTACGCTGCTTCACTTAATGCGGCTCCAGTCTATTTCCATTTTTCGAAGGATTTCCTCGTAAATGAGGTTTAATCCGCTGCCACCATCCATGAGTACCTTGGTAAGGCGAAAGCCGTCCACTATTGGACTGAGGACCAATGCGGCTGGTGCTCGGACTGTTCGGAATTTAGGTTCATCACTGGCATTAAAGGTAATAGCTGTGTCACTCCATGGATTTATTGTTGCTACCTGGTAGACTTCGGCGAGGCTGCGGAGTGTTCGTTTCCGTATATTATTTGATGCGAAAGTTTCGAAGACTGTTAATACCGTATGGTATTGCTGGGCTGGTGCTCTGGAGCTAGAAGCTCTCCGCCACTTTTGGCCACCTGCCGTAGTATCCAACATGCTCTAAGGCTATGAGTTGGCGTCGCGCCCTCTGTACTATGAATTTTGCAGGGTCCATTGAGCCATCCCTCCAGTACAGTTCCATGCCCTTTAGAGGGATTTTGCTTTTTGGTATTTAACCCAGGTGCCTGGTAATGTTGCACCCTTTTATTTTTGACTAGGGTTGTGTTCAAGGCCGGATTATCCCAAAATTTGATTTCGATTTTCCAGGCGCTCTCCATCGCACAGTACTTTCGTACTATGGACGCCAAGTCAGCAAAGCATGTAATTTCGCGACGACTTATGGCGTTGAGGATTCCTTCGTCCGTGCAATTAATGCAGAAGAATGAAATTGCATCCTCTTCACGACAGTCCTTTTTCTTGTTTATGACCAGGAGGAATCTGGCCCAGTAATGATGTACTGTTTCAGCGGGCTCTTGCCGGATTTGGGATAGATCGCTTATGTTTGGGTGAGCGGGTGGAGTTAAATTCCGAACTCCGTCCGATTTAAGACTCAGGGGCCAAGAAGCTTCCGAACATGGAAGCTCGGGTTCTTGGACGTTGTCCGATGAATCTAGCCCGCTGCCTGACTTTAAGTTCAGGGCTTGAGTGGTGTTCTCTCCTTCGCGGGAATCCGGCATGGAGGGCTCACTACTAGGAAAAGGGCTATAGATAGGACTGATTCTAATGGCGCACCAGGTAAGTAGTGCGCCACTACTATATACTAATGGCGCACCGGTTGCTCGTGCGCCATTAGTGTGGAAGACACTAATGGCGCACCGTGCTCACGGTGCGCCACTACTATTGATTTTTTTCCCATTTTTCCATACAAACTAATGGCGCATGGACGGCAAAGTGCACCATTACTAGTTAGAACTAGTAATGGCGCACGACCAAGACAGTGCGCCATTAGTATATATATATTTTTTACTTTTTTGCAAACCTACTAATGGCGCACTGTACCAGAGTGCACCATTACTAGTTTAAACTAGTAATGGCGCACTTTTCCACAGTGCGCCATTAGTATACATATGTTTTTTTACTTTTCTGCAAAAAGTACTAATGGCGGACCACCTGCCGGTGCGCCATTAGTAACCAGGGTTACTAATGGCGCATTCTGTGGTGGTGCACCATTAGTAACCTGGGACGAACAAGATATTTTGGACAGCCCACCTACCCACTCACTTTCCCCACTTCATTCTCTCCACCTCCTCCTCCAAGCTTGTCTCGGCTGCCTCCTCCTCCTCACGTCATTTCCACCATAGATTCATGAAAATTAAGTGGTGAAATCACCTTTTTTTGATAGGCAAGTAAGGGGAAAGCTATCTTCATGATGTAGATCTACTTTTTTCTCCCTAGCTCGCTCTAACAACGTGCACATGCACTTTTTGTGGCCTAGCTAGATCTATGTATGTTTGTGGTGTTGCTTGTGTTTGTGGTGTTGCATATATGTTTGTGTTTGCCAATATTTTGCCGGAATGTTGATTCATTTCCGTTTTGGCAAGAATTTTGGCACTATGCATTCTTTTTGGTCCTATTTTTAGGGAAGGTCATGCCAATTTTTTTCTTGGTTCTAAAATATCGTTTTGCTCTACCCTGCAGGCGACCATGGTCCGCACGATGACCGAAGGCATCGTGAATAGATTTTTGAGCTCCACGAAGGCCGAGATGCTTCAAAAGAACGAGACGGAGATAAGATGTCCGTGTCGAAGATGCAAGCTGAAGAGCCTTGTTGCGGACCCGGATTCCGGGCAGGTGCGGGACCACCTGCTCTTGCGTGGTTTCATGGATGGCTATCGGTGGCAAGGTGATGAAGATGACTATGAAGTCGTCCATGGAGGCCGGGCAAGAAATGAGGAAGTGCAACAAGACAACCACCGCGGCGAGGGCGGGCGAGAAGATGAAGAATCTCCAGGACATGATCACGACGGTGATGATGTACACAATCATCACGTAGAAGATGTCGTACATGATGATGAGGAAGATCAAGACGAAGGGCATGATCATGAAGATGAAGATGCCGGAGTAGACGACGATGGAGGCTGGGTGCAGGACCCTCATATTCAAGAGCTGCTTCGCAAGCAGACGGATAACGCAAGAGCTGCCACCTGGGAGAAAGCCAAGCTGGATCAACTGGAGATAGATGCGGTTACTCCATTGTATGAAGGATGCAGGCCCGAGGATACCCGCCTAAAAGTAACGCTCATGGCTCTGGAGATGAAGGTAAAACACGAAATGACCGACGCATGCTTCGACGAGAACATGTCATTCTGGCACGAACGCCTTCCCAAGGGGAACAAGTGCCCGACTAGTTTCGAGGATGCGAAGAAAATCGTGTGTCCTTTGGATTTACCGCACGTGAAATACCATGTGTGCATGATCAATTGCATCATTTATCGGGACGAGCACGCGGAGTCTACCATATGTCTGGTGTGCGGCGTCACTCGATACAAGAAGAGGAAGAAAGCTCCTCGAAAATCGGTGTGGTACTTTCCGATCACTCCTCGTCTGCAGCGGTATTTCGCGGACCCTATGGTAGCAAAGCTCCTGCGTTGGCACGCGGATAGGGAGGAGAAGAAGGGGGAAGATGACCGAAATGATCCGGAGATAAATAAAAAAGACAAGATGCTGAGTCACCCTAAGGATGCGAGCCAGTGGCAAGCGTTGAACTTCGAATACCCAGAATTTGGGGAGGATCCAAGGAACATCGTGCTGGGCGCGAGCACCGATGGAGTCAATCCGTTTGGCAGCCAGAGAAGCACACATAGCACCTGGCCTGTGTTTGTGTGGATGTACAACCTTCCCCCCTGGTTGTGCATGAAGAGGAAGTACATTCACATGAGTATGCTAATTGAAGGGCGGAAATAACCAGGGAACGACATCAATCTGTATCTGGGGCTGCTGAAGGAGGAGCTAGACACGCTGTGGAAAATGCCAGCCAATACGTGGGACGCCGTAGAGAAAGAATATTTCCCTATGAGAGCCGCACTGCTCACGACGGTGCACGACTATCTTGGTTACGGATATCTCGCGGGGCAGGTAGTCCACGGATTTTCTGGATGCGTAAGGTGCATGGATGACACAACATATCGCTAGCTAGATAGAGATCCCGGGTCTTCAAAAACCGTGTTCATGGGACATCGAAGGTGGCTTCGCGACGATGACCCATGGAGGAAACGCAAGGATCTGTTCGATGGTGAAACCGAACCCCGAAGACGCCCGTGTACGAGGAGCGGCGAGGAAATCGATGAGCTGTTGAAAAATTGGAAAGACTGCCCACTGCCGGGAAAGAAGCAAAAGGCGCCAGAGCCAGGAAAGAAGCGAAAGGCGCCAGAGCCGCTGCTGAAGGTATGGAAAATGAGGTCTGTTTTCTGGGACTTGCCGTACTGGAAGATCCACCGTGTGCCTCACAACCTTGATGTCATGCATATCACGAAGAACGTGTGCGAGAGTCTGCTTGGTACCCTGCTCAACATGCCAGAGAGGACCAAAGATGGGCCGAAAGCAAGGGCAGATTTGAAATCAACGGGCATCAGGCAGGAGCTTCATGCTAATGATGATGATGATGATGATGATGATGAGGCGAAGCAAGACACAGAAAGTCGTCGCAAAAGGCAAAACGGCCAAGAAGACCGGAAATGACTACCCTCCCGCGTGCTTCACTCTAAGTCAGGAGGAGATCGAGCAGTTTTTCACCTGCCTCCTAGGAGTAAAACTTCCTTACGGTTACGCGGGGAAGATAAGCAGATACCTAGACCCAGCGAAGCAGAAGTTCAGCGGGATGAAGTCTCACGACTGTTACGTGCTGATGACGCAGATATTTCCAGTTGCAATCCGTGGGATCATGGATGCGCACGTTCGTGAACGCTATTTGGCCTATGCAACTTTTTCGACGTCATCTCTCGGAAGTCGATTGGCGTGAGGCAACTCAGAAGGCTACAGGAAGAGATCGTGGTGATACTATGCGAGCTTGAGATGTACTTCCCGCCCGCATTCTTCGACGTTATGGTGCATCTGCTGGTCCATATCGTGGAGGATATAATCCAACTCGGGCCGACGTTCCTGCACAGCATGATGCCGTTCGAAAGGATGAATGGTGTCATCAAAGGATACGTTCGGAACATGTCACGTCCAGGGGGAAGTATAGCCAGGGGCTTTCTGACCGAAGAGTGCATCTCCTACTGCATGAATTATCTAGGCATCGAGAACCCCGTAGGTCTGCCCGTCAACAGGCACCTCGGCAGGCTCGCTGGATGGGGTCACCGTGAGGGTCGCTGCGAAATACATGTTGACTTCGAGGGTCGACTCGCCGACTTTGAAAGAGCAAACCTAGTCGCGCTACAACACATAGACGTGGTCGATCCTTGGGTGGTAGAGCACAAAACCTTTATTGAGAAGACGTACAATGACCGAGGCCAACAGAGGACGGACGGAGATATACTCAAAGAGCACAACTCATGTTTCACGCGTTGGTTCAAGCAGAAGCTTCTGTCGTACCCTTTACATGAGGATTCTTCCGCGGAAGAACAACTGATATTCGCCTTGTCACAGGGCGCCGAGCACAACCTGATGACCTATGAGGCGTACGATATCAACGGCTACACATTCTACACCGAGGACAAGGACATGAAGAGCGATGGTTATCAGAACTCCGGGGTAATGATGGAATCCTACACCGGTAAGGACAAGGACAGATACTACGGAAGGATCGAGGAGATCTGGGAGCTGAGCTACGCTAGAGAGAAGGTGCCGATGTTCCGTGTCAGATGGGCCAAGAGCATCCTAAAAGAAGACCGATATTTCACCACCATGGTTATACCCGAAGCCAAATCCAAGACCGCGGGCGCGAACGTCACCGCGAAAAATGAGCCATGGGTACTGGCTTCCCAAGTGGACCAATGCTTCTTCATTACCGACCCGCCAAAGCCCAGTCGTGTTGTCGTGAGGATAGGCAAAAGGAAGATCATCAGAATGGATGAAGTAGCCAATGAGCAAGACTTCGACAAGTATGGAGACCCGAAGATTGAACATGACGACGACGATGAAGTAGCAGCACACACCACAAGAAGAAGCAGGACCACCCTACCTAAAGGACGTCCGTTCCACAGAAGAACTCCATTTGCGAAAAAGAAGGGCAAGAAGATTGTGAACAGATAGCTAGCTAAGATCGATTATATTTAAATCGTAGTCTTCATTTCTCGATTGTATTTCATGGGCACTTTTTGATATCATGAATATTTTTAAATTTCATGGGCACTTTTTGAAATCATGAGGACACTTGATCTTGATCCCCCTCCATCTCGATCTCAATTCCAGGAGGACATATTTAAACACAAATAAATATAAAAACAACATTTAAAATGCATAAAAAAATATTGGGGAGCCTGGGAATCGAACCCAGGACCTCCTGGTGTGTGTGCTGCGTGCTGACTAGTCGGGCTAGTGGGTGGGTTCTGTTGTAGATAGGGCTAGGTTGTAGATAGGGCTAGTGGGCTAGATTAAAACAAAATTCTAATGGCGCACCGAGGGGTGGTGCGCCATTAGAATAGCTGTACTTATGGCGCAGAGGGCGTGGTGTGCCATTAGAAAGCTTCCCCCCACACTAAATCCCCAATATCTCTAATCTCTCCCCTGCCTCATCGATCTCACCCGCTGCCCCCCGTGTTCGCCGCCCCCCTCACCTCCTTCACTGTCCCCGAGCCCAGCGCCGCCTCCCTCGCCGTCCCCGAGCCGAGCGCCGCCTCCCTCGACGTCCTCCCGCCAAAGCGCCACCTGCCCCCGCGGCCCCGCCTGCGCCCTCGACATGCTCGCCGTCCAACACCACGTGACCTGCCCAGGAGGACCGCCGCCGTCTTCCTCTTCGACTACAAGGACCTGGACGATCTCGGGCGCCCAGGAGGACCGCCACCGCTTGATGCCCTCGACCGTGCGGCCTGCCCAGGAGGAGCGCCACCGCTCGACGCCGAATTCGCGCAGCTTCGACTAGCTCCGGCTGCCCCGAGTCACCCTCGACCTCCCAAGTGAGTACCCGAGCCGCTTCCCCCTCTTCCCCCTCTTTATTTCCTTCTGATGTGTTCTAGGGTTGGGGGTTGGAGAAATTTGGACAAGGAAAGGGGGTTGGAGAATTAAGTAGCTAGGGTTTTCCAAATGTTCAAATCTCTGAGCTTGCATTTAGATGCATTTTAGAGGATACTTGGTCCATATTCATTTGGTCCATATTCATTTGCAGTGAACATACATTTTCACTGTTCTTATAATATTTGCTTGATGTCAGATTATGCTATGAGGATATTAGTCTAAGCCTAGTCTTGGATGCATTGTTTTATCCTGCGGTGGTTAAACCGGTTCTGAAAATTATCTAGTTTGACCTGTACTTGTCCAGCTATCATAATCTATTCTTTGACCATGGCAGTAGCTGGCATTTTGTTATGATAATTTCAGTATATATCTTACTATCCTTTGCTGATCTCGTTGTATTTTCAATGCACAGGCAACTCTCCGACGAAGTCTCCTCCAGGTAATATATGTCTCATGCTTTCTAAAGAGTACTAGTATACTGACTAAACTATCCACTTGCTATGCTTAGCTGCTCTGTTGTCTGAATCATGACACTTTGCCAGCTGAAACTTGCCTATCACACTGTCGCTGTATTGCTCAACTAAAAACACAAATATTTGTAGTTTTTGTCTGTCATAATGCAACTAAGCATACTAGTCTCAACTAAGCATACTAGTTTTTTGTAGTGAGACAGTAAGATAGTGAGACAGTAAGAAGGAAACTTCCCAGATTATGTAGAAAGAAAATACTTGGTTTGACAGCAAGTACCATGACATGAATCAAAAAACATATACGGTGGGAAAAATAAAATGGCAGAAACCTGGGAGGTTCTGGTTTACTGTATCTCCAACAGTTTGGGTTGGCGAATGTGGATGATTTTTTTATCCTGTGAACTCATTGTACTGCTACAAGAATTTGGTATCATCATGGTGTAATTTTGTTAATATTCTGGTTTTGTTAGATAGTGGCTACACTAATCTAGTGTGATACAATTTTCCTTCCCATTTGGTATCATCATGTTCAGTGTATACAATTATAACATCATGTAGATTTTTTAAGTCTGTTTACAGCTCATGTGGGTTTTAACATCATGTGGGTTGGTGAATGTGGATGATTTTTTTATCCTGTGAACTTGAATGTTATAATGCTATTTTCTTCAGAGGCTACTGTCAAAAACTTGAGCTACTATCTTGCAAAGATGATGATCATCTTGCTAGTTTGCTGGGTTTTGTCTCCGACCATTGTGTCGTGATGAATTTGCAGGTACCCCGAGAGGCCCTTGAGTTTGCCGGAATGTTGATTAACTTCCGTTCCGGCAAATTCGGTACTCCATATGTCCTATTTTCAGCAAAGGTCATGCTGAAATTTTAGCATGACTGTGCCAAAAATAGGACATGTGGGGTACTTGCGACTAATGCATGGACCGGGGTATCTTAGTACTTAGTTAAGTAGGATCTAATGCCCCGCCATTCTTGCTGCATTAAACCATAGGTGGCAATAGAGCCAAGTGATTAGTGCCAAGTGATTAGGCCCAACCTAGGGTGCCTCGGCTTAGGCTTTTAGGGTGCCTCGGCGTCGACAAACCCTAAATGATAAAAGCTTAGCTTTTAGGATGCCTCGGTGTCGACAAACCCTAAATGATGAGACCATGATCTTGTTCCTTGACAATAACCAACTTTTTGACCAAACTGTTTTCCTATTTAAAGCGAAACATGGCCAACAACGATGAGGCCGGCGGTTCGGGCGGCAAGCAATTCTGGGAGCTGTCCCAGGAGATGGAGGAACAACCTCACCGCTATGAGGACGCCGCGGAAGACACCGATCCTGATTACACAACCCCTAGTGGCGTCGGGGATGACACCACTGATGGTGCCGCCGAGGATGCCACCACTGATGATGGCGGCGCACACACAGATGGCAGCCAACCGAAGAAGCAAAGGAAGGACCGGCGCCCGAATGCGCTCCGCACCCTCAAGGAGGAATTCACTCAAGTGGACTCCGACGGGAATCCAACGGAGCCCAAACATATAGTCAAGGGGTACTCGGTTCAGCTCGGGTGCATTCTCCGGAGCACCGTCTCGATCAACACCGAGAACCTTAGGCATAAGGACCGAGGGAATTTGCGCAACCTCCTCTTCACGAAGCTGCACGAACGATACAAGTTCCCCGCCGAATTTGAAAACACACGCCTCTCAGGGAATAAAGTGAACAGTGCCGCCCTCACGAAGATGAGCACGGCCCTGTCTACTTGGAGAAGCGCGGTGAAGAGAATGATTGATAAAGGTGATAGTTATGAGAAGATCAAGGCGAAAATATCCTTTGATGAGCAAAGATGACTACAATGAGTTCAAGATAAAGTGCGAGAGTAGTGCAACCACCGAATCGAGTCAGTGGGGGAAAGAAATGCGGGAGTTGAACTTAGGGGAACACAAACTCGATCCCGGCGGTTACAGAGTGGCGGAGCCTATATGGGACAAGGAGGACGCGGAGCGTGCCGAGCAAGGCCTACCTCCCCGCTTCGAGAAATACAGTGGTAACAAGCAGACCAGGAACTATGTCAGGGCCCGGTACAAGGAGGACCCGGTAACAAAGAAGCTTACCACGGATCCGAAGACCAGGGCGCTTGAGCTTGTTCTGGTAAGGAATACACCCCCGCGTAATTAGCTCCATATGATTGCACTCTAACTAATCCCCAATATTTCTAAATGGTTCACGTTCCTTTCGCAGGAAACTGAAAGCAGTAGCGCGGGGTCATCTCAGAGCTCCCCTTTTGACAGCCCTTTAAATAGGGCGTTGAACATAATGAAAAGCAAGGATAAGCTCACTAAGCCGACGTCAGCTGGTCGTGTGGCCGGCAAAGGCTTGTCCACAAAATGGGGGTCATACTATACCGCTGGTGTGCGGAAGGAGAAAAAGGCCAGCTCGGAAAGCCAGACGCGCGAGGTTGAAGCACTCAAGGCACAAGTGGCGCGGATTCCGGAGCTTGTCCAAGAGCAAGTGGAACAACAACTGGGAATGAAGCTCAACGCCATGGTGCCTACGTTGATTCATGGGCTAACGATGTGGATTGCGGGCGGCCAACAGGGGCCTCCCCCGGTTCCCAGCTTCACGGCCAGCAACTCGCACAACGCGCAGGCGGCGCCATTGGTGTCTCCGGCGGCGGCGCCATTGGTGTCTCCGGCGGAGGCGGTATTCGTGTCTCCGGCGCCGGCACGGGCATTGGAGCTTAATGCACCCGGGTGTACGCCGGCCGGCACCTCGCCAGCAAGCTCCCCCTCCGTCAGTTGCATGCCCGCCGTTGGCGGTGCCTCGACATTAGCCGAGCTCGACGGCATCACGGTAACTAAGCCTCTCGGCCGATGACTTCATCTCCTTGCCTTTGACTAGGCATCCCTGACGCCCTGTACATGTTTTCGCAGGGCACCGCCGACGTTCCTTGCACTCTTCTGCACTTCGTGGGCGCCGAGTTGGTCGATGTCGCCAAGGGCAGAATCGTTCAACCGGGAAACCGCATGTTCCACGGTAATCCGATGCCACCCACAGTGTATAGGGTTGAAGTGGTTCGGGTGCTGCCAGGCTGCGACGAGCTGTTACCTCCGGTTCGACCCGCTGGGGCCGACGAAGAAGATGAGATGACCCTCAGCGCCTGCGTAAACTGGCCGCTGCTTTGGCCGAAGAGCCAGATTCGTTTGGGGCGGGGGACACCACCCCACAGACAAGACCGCCAGTCGTGCCGGCGCCAAGCCATGGCAAGAACGCCGCAACGCTACCGGACCTGCCGGACATCCCTATGTCGGACATCCCTATGGCACAGGATCCGGACAGCCCTATGGCACAGGATCCGGACGACAACGACGACGGTACATTTACCAAAGTCGATAAGTACTTTGCCGAACATGGGTACGCTGACGAGTTCTGCGGGCCTCTTTCTCAAGAACCCAACCAAGACGACCGCAATCTAGCTGGTACGGCGGAGAAATCCAATTGCAATAGGCGTCGTCTGCCGTTCAGTTCTCAGGAGACGCCTCCAGCTCCCGCCTTCACCGAGCCTCAGATAGCTGAGGTGCGAAATATTATCAGCCCCAACACGCTCAAGAAAGCGGTCTGTGAGCAGAACTCGGTCCCATTACAGGAGATCAAGAAGAAGGGACGGAAACGAAAGACTAACAAGGGCGCCGGTGCGAGCCAGCCGGCACCGAGTTCGATCCGTGCTCAGGACGGGCCACCTTCACCTAAGGATATCTCGAGGAGGGTGCATGTGGCGGGTAGGGCGATGCTACCGCCAAATATGCTGAATGCTGCAACCGGTGCTATGCGGAGTCTGCACGACAGTGTTCTTTCTTTGGAGAAGCGGCGTCTGAGAGAGAATGATGTGGCATACCCGGTTTTCGTGGCCAAGGTGCCAGAGGGCAAGGGCTTTGCGGATGGCGACATCGGGGGTACGATCGTCCTGCGGTTTGATGACATCTTTGCTATGTTTAACCTTCATCCGCTGCACTACACCTTCGTTCGGCTGTTTTCGCTGAGTATGGAGATGCGGATCATTAGAGACAAGACCCCGGACATCGTGATAGTCGACCCCTTCTACATGCGTGCCAAGCACTTGAACAGCGCTGGGGACCGCCAAGTTGCGAGTTCACACCTCGAAGGCGTCATTCTGGCAAACCCAGATAAGGATAACTTCCTTGTGGCTTACTTTCCCGAGTAAGTCATCCCTTAACCGCCCCGTAACATATGATTTCTTAGATTTTGATCGTTCTTTTTTTTCTAACATTCCGTGTTCTGTGCAGTGACACACATTGCACACTCATCCTCTTAAGCCCGAAATATTCCATGGCCACGTATTTCGACCCGAACCGTAACTCCAAGATAGACTACACAAATGTCAAGAAAGTTCTTGATGATGTTCTCCCCGGCTACGCCAAATCTGGAGGCACCTTCACCAGGGCAGTTCGTAAGTACGGCAAGCACATGTTCTCACACAATACGAAGTTCTGCTGTGTCAAGCAGCCGCCTGGCGGTCAGAAGGATGCCTACTACGCCCTCCATCACATGCGGGCGATCGTAAGGGACCATCATCAACTTCTGCTACCAGATAATCTCAAAGATTGGGCCGCGAGCTTGTCGGCAGTCCAGGACGCGGACCTCAGACAAGAATTCTTTCGCATCCAGTCGGAGTTTGCGGACATCATCCATCAAGATGTCCTTCATACCTCGGGGCAGTTCTTCGTCAGATATCAACCGTCCAACAGTGAGATAGATGAAACGCTACAAATGCAGGGTGACAACGACCGCGATTTCATGACCATCACGACAGACGGCGGCTTCATCCACGCTCCTGTCCGATGAGTCGAGTCGAAAGTAGTGATGTGTAGTTCTGAAACATTGATTAGCTCATGTTGTAATTAAACTTTAATGAATTCGTATGTCTCTTTGGTTTGGACAGTCGTTCAACTTAGATGTAATCGATGCTATTTATTAGTAGGACCATGAATCGTGCTATTAATGTCTTGCTTTTCTCTTTCGATCCTTTTGTTGCATACTTACATATTGCTTATGTATTGTCTGTTGTTTGGCTTGTGCATAGAGATGCCGTCGTATGTCGTGTACAAGGGTAAGGTTCCCGGAGTCTACGACGACTGGGAGGAGTGTCGGAGACAGGTTCACCGTTTCAGCGGTAACAGTTACAAAGGGTACACCACTAGGGCGGAGGCCGAATCTAGATACGCCCGCTATCTAGCGGGAGAGAGGATGGACCGTTGGAGGAACCGGATGAGGACCAGTTTGATCGCGATGATGCTCATTGTGATGACCACAACTCTCTTTTATGTGATGGTAGTTTAGATGATCGATATCGACTTGTAATGTGAAGACAAACTCGATACTCGCGGTCTTGAGACTTGTAATGTTTTATCTTTGTTCGGTCTTTCAAATTCGGAGACTAATCTGATGAATTGTATTCGGAGACTAATCTTCTATTGTATTTAATGAATCTGATGTTGCTGTCTGCTGCTGTCTATATTCTGTCCAATAATATATTTTGTAACCTGTGCAAAAATCAGAAAAGCAAAAAAAAACCAAATATTCATACTAATGGCGCATCAAGGACGAGTGCGCTATTAGTATGCCAAAGGATACTAATGGCGCATCATGGCAGAGTGCGCCATTAGTGTGACAAAGCACATGGTTACATATGGCCCCCCGGGAGGCATACTAATGGCGCATGGTGTTACATACTAATGGCGCACTGGCGGGTGCGCCATTAGTATACCAGATACTAATGGCGCACTGGCAGGTGCGCCATTAATTAGTAAAAAATTATAATGGCGTGCTACTAATGGCGCACCGGTAGTGCGCCATTAGTTGGCAAAACTGGTGCGCCATTAGTAGGCCTTTTCCTAGTAGTGGGTCAGGAATCCGGACATAGCTAGTCCTTAGGATAGAAGAAGGGTCGCCATATTGTTCCTCTACCACAGCAACGTGGTGGGTAGCCTAGGGAGAGTTAATCTCTCTCATATTTGTTTTAGGCCCAATCTGGTCGTAGTCTGTAGCGACTCCCAGGGCGGCGATGCGATCCAAGAGCTCTTTTAAGGAGGAGAGCTCCATCGGATCTAACTGCTCGGCGAGTTCCGAGTTGACGTGAAGATTGCTTTTTATGACCCGAGAAGTCATCGTTGGCGCGGCAGCCAAACAGGAGGTCATAAGAAAACCACCTAGCCGGAGAGTATGGCCGATGGCCAAAGCTCCTTTAGCAACGGTGCCGTCTTTAAAGACCGGATGAGGCATCATTCCTAATGGCGACGGCACAGAGGAACTCTCAATGAAAGCACCAATGTCGGTGTCAAAACCGGCGGATCTCGGGTAGGGGTTCCCGAACTGTGCGTCTAGGCGGATGGTAACAGGAGACAAGGGAGACAATGTTTTTACCCAGGTTCGGGCCCTCTCGATGGACGTAAAACCCTACTCCTGCTTGATTAATATTGATGATATGGGTAGTACAAGAGTAGATCTACCACGAGATCAAAGAGGCTAAACCCTAGAAGCTAGCCTATGGTATGATTGTTGTTCGTCCTACGGACTAAAACCCTCCGGTTTATATAGACACCGGAGAGGGTTAGGGTTACACAGAGTCGGTTACAATGGTAGGAAATCTATATATCCGTATCGCCAAGCTTGCCTTCCACGCCAAGGAAAGTCCCATCTGGACACGGGACGAAGTCTTCAATCTTGTATCTTCATAGTCCAGGAGTCCGGCCAACGGTGATAGTTCGGCTATCCGGACATCCCCTAATCCAGGACTCCCTCAGGAGTGCATCTACATACCCTTGTAGATCCCTAAGCGGAAGCGTTCAAGTGAACGGGGTTGATGGAGTCATACTCGCCGTGATCCAAATCACCGATGATCCTAGTGCCGAACGGACGGCACCTCCGCGTTCAACACACATGCAGCCCGGTGACGTCTCCCATGCCTTGATCCAGCAAGGAGAGAGGGAGATGTTGGGGAAGACTCCATCCAGCAGCAGCACGCCGGCGTGGTGGTGGTGGAGGAGCGTAGCACTCTAGCAGGGCTTCGCCAAGCACCGCAAGAGACGAGAAGGGAGAGAGGTAGGGCTGCGCCAGGGAGAGGTCGGAACTCTTTTTGTTTGCAGCCCCAAAGATCTCAACTATATATAGGGGAGAGGGAGGGGGCGGCGCCCCCTCTAGGGTTCCCACCCCAAGGGGTGCGGCAGCCCCAAAACCAATCTAGGGTGGCGGCCAAGGGGGGGAGAGGGGGAAACTTGCCCCCCAAGTAAGGTGGAGGCGCCCCCTCCCCAAACCCTAGGCGCCTTGGGCTCTGGTGGCGGGGCGCACCAGCCCACCTGGGGCTGGTCCCCTCCCACACTTGGCCCATGCTGCCCTCTGGGGCCGGTGGCCCCACTTGGTGGACCCCCGGGACCCTCCCGGTGGTCCCGGTACATTACCAATAGCACCCGAAACTTTTCCGGTGACCAAAACAGGACTTCCCATATATAAATCTTTACCTCCGGACCATTCCGGAACTCCTCTTGACGTTCGGGATCTCATCCGACACTCCGAACAACATTCGGTAACCACATACAAACTTCCTTTATAACCCTAGCGTCATCGAACCTTAAGTGTGTAGACCCTACGGGTTCGGGAGACACGTAGACATGACCGAGACAACTCTCCGGCCAATAACCAACAGCGGGATCTGGATATCCATGTTGGCTCCCACATTTTCCACCATGATCTCATCGGATGAACCACAATGTCGAGGATTCAATCAATCCTGTATTCAATTCCCTTTGTCTAGCGGTATAGTACTTGCCCGAGATTCGATCGTCCGTATCCCGATACCTTGTTCAATCTCGTTACCGGCAAGTCTCTTTACTCGTTTTGAAACACATCATCCCGTGATCAACCCCTTTGTCACATTGTGCACATTTTGATGATGTCCTACCGAGTGGGTCCAGAGATACCTCTCCGTCACACGGAGTGACAAATCCTAGTCTCGATCGTGCCAACCCAACAGACACTTTCGGAGATACCCGTAGTGTACCTTTATAGCCACCCAGTTACGTTGTGACGTTTGGTACACCCAAAGCATTCCTACGGTATCCGGGAGTTGCACAATCTCATGGTCTAAGGAAATGATACTTGACATTAGAAAAGCATTAGCATACGAACTACACGATCTTTGTGCTAGGCTTAGGATTGGGTTTTGTCCATCACATCATTCTCCTAATGATGTGATCCCGTTATCAACGACATCCAATGTCCATGGTCAGGAAACCGTAACCATCTATTGATCAACGAGCTAGTCAACTAGAGGCTTACTAGGGACATGGTGTTGTCTATGTATCCACACATGTATCCGAGTTTCCTATCAATACAATTATAACATGGATAATAAACGATTATCATGAACAAGGAAATATAATAATAATAACTAATTTATTATTGCCTCTAGGGCATATTTCCAACAATACCCCCACTCACTCTGTCTACATATACACTGGACCATGAAGACGCGCGTTGCTGCGCCAGTTCATCTTAAACAGTAAACTATGATATATTTGAAACGGATGAACAATAGAAATATTTGTTGAAATTTGAATGGCTTAAGCTAGAATGCCATGGTAGAGGGCATATTTATTTGAAGTTACAGCGGACCCATTTGCATATTTATTTTGATAATGGTATTTCACATATTTGAAATAGTTAGCATATTTCAAGTTAGAACTGACCCGTTAGCATTGGCTGTATTGGCTTGGATCTAGTAGTTAGAACAGGTCAAGTCTCCTCCTAAATCAAGCACCAACGAAGCTGGTGCTCCCTCTCATAAATAGGAGCAGAAAATATATGTCCAAATATACATGTCTACATAGCATCGAGATCAAGATGGTTTTGCTAGTATTCCTGTATAAACAGAAAAACTGAGAAAACGCAAGCATGAACAATAACTGATCCTGAACCACGCGGCAATGGTGGTCAACAATCTCATCTCAAAAACCTTAAAAAAACTGATCATGTGCAGCAAAATATAATATATGTTTTTTCCCTCCAAACCTGAGCCTTCGACATATAATACCATTTGCCCATACCTGTGATGGATGGAGGCCGTGCTCGTTGCGCCTATATGGGCTTTTTTGGCCACCGATCAGCCCAACGACCGAGGAGATCGCTAGCTCGGTATGCGGAGCAGCAGCCTGAGTACGTGCGCTAGGTCATGACGCGGTGAAAATGTGACGTATCGGTGCCGGTTGTTACGACCAAATGATCTGGTCCGTTCCTGCTTCAAGTTTAACGGTTGAGGACGTCAAAACACTGTGGTGGCTCCTAGCTAGCTGAGTTATACTGTTAAGTAATGTGTCCCTGTGCTGGCGTGTGTATTATGGACCCTGATACCCTCCACTCACTCTGTCCACATGCATGCATGTGCCCAGGGACGGATACTTCCTAGCCATGGGTATTTTTCGTCCAGAACTCCAACAACGCACTACATTGTGAAACATTGCTAGAAAAATAAGGCGCATTGCATAGAGCAATGGAGGGTGAATATTCATTTCTGAGCCCAGGCTCGATCATCTGCACCCGATGAAGAGAAAAATCACAAAAGTAAAAAATAAAAAAATTCAAAACAATTCAATTATTTTTGCATGGAAGATAATTTGGTGCGTAAGGTGCGCTTCAAATTTCAGATCATTTGGACATATAACTAGCTTTCATAAAAAAAGATAAAATTGGGTTAGAACAATACATGAACAGTAAACATTTCACAGACTTCAAATTCTTCTTTTTTGTCGAGAGCTACTCAGTTGTCCAAATGATCTGAAATTTAGAGCGCACCTCACACACCAAATTATTTTCCATGCAAAAAAAACAGAATTTTTTATTTCCTTTTTTTTTTGTATTTTCCGTTCATTGCAGGTGGAGCTGAGCCTAGGCACAGAATCACCTTGTCCAATGGAGGGAGTATACTTGAGCACTGGCGGAGCACGTGTTGCCAAAAAGGGCCTTGGCCCCGCCACCAGCCCATGGCAAATACAAGTGGGAGATTGAGAGTAGATTGTGCCGTGAATGTAAAAATAATGGAGTCTGCTATGTATTGGCCACCCCTTCTTTCTGTATCAAACGCTCCAATTCTGGATCCTCTCGGCATATGAACTTAGAGAAGAAATAGGTAATTTGTAGAATATATAGTCAAATAGTGGCACGCTGCGAAATTATGCTGTCACCATCAAAATTTTGGATACATTTGATCTTAGTGGAGGCTAAAGGATGATCAAAATAACTCCAATGGAGGCCAATTCCGAACAACCTAGCTTATCAAAATCATATCAAATATTCTTTTTTATCACGGGCATACGATTGGTTCATGGAGTAGAAAAGAGAAACATCTGGTTTTCAGCTCATAATTGTACTTTTTTAGAAATGTTTGAGCGAGCTAATTGCTAATAGGTCAAACTTAAATTAAATCCATGCATTAGAAGCCTCGGTGAAGTGATCAAACACCATCTCATTAGTAGATACACTTCCTTCAATCTACAATATATTTCTTTTCTTACTCTGTATAACATCAAAACAATATTTTTGCCACCACTTCTAACAATAGTATGTTAGTAAATAATGAAAGCAAAATCTATGGTGAATCTAACCATGCCATTTTGATCATGTGTTTAATATGAAAATAGTGAAGGTAAGTAGGTGAGGGCATGAAGTAGAGAATGGAGAGTTGCCAATGAACGGACGAGGAAGCAGGGCGTCGAGAAAAGTTCAAACAAATGCAACATGTCATGAAAGCTTGACATGGGGGGCCAGTTGTCTGGGCAACAGCTAAACAAAGAGTTGCAGAGAGAATCTCAAGCGCCCTCTCTTGTATTTGAGAAAGGGCAGTAAAAAGGAAATAAACAAAATTCTTTAAGAAGCTCTATGCAGAAATAAGCTTACCTGCTCAACAAGTATGTCGCAATAGCATATCTAACCGGACAATCATTTTATGTGTTCTGCAGAAAATCAGCTCCATTATGTCCACCACCGAGGTCGTGCTCGCGACAGCAGGCATCAAGGGCATCATGTGCCTGTTGGGGAACGTAGCAGAAATTCAAAAATTTTCTATGAGTCACCAAGATCTATCTATGGAGAGACTAGCAACGAGGGGAAGGAGAGTGCATCCACATACCCTTGTAGATCGCTAAGCGGAAGCGTTCAAGAGAACGGGGTTGAAGGAGTCGTACTCGTCGTGATCCAAATCACCGGAGATCCTAGTGCCGAACGGACGGCACCTCCGCGTTCAACACATGTACAGCCCGGTGACGTCTCCCATGCCTTGATCCAGCAAGGAGAGAGGGAGAGGTTGAGGAAGACCCCATCCAGCAGCAGCACAATAGCGTGGTAGTGATGGAGGAGCGTGGCAATCCTGCAGGGCTTCGCCAAGCACCGCGGGAGAGGAGGAGGACTTGGGAGAGAGGAAGGGCTGCGCCAGAACTTGGGGTCCAACTGCCCTCCCACCCCTCCACTATTTATAGGTGGGGGGAGAGGGGGCCGGCCCCCCTAGATCTCATCTAGGGTTGGCGGCGGCGTCCAAGGGGGGAGGAGTGCCTCCTAAGTCAAGTGGAGGCCCTCCCCCTTAGGATTTCCCCTCTCCCATGCGCATGGGCCTTGGGGGGGGGCTGGTGCCCCTGGCCCATTAAGGCTAGAGCGCCCCCTACAGCCCATGCTGCTGTATTGGACGTGGTGGAACAATTTCTGAACCTCCGGAATCCTCCGGAACCTTCTGGAAGCTTCCCGGTACAATACCGGAAAAACCCGAACTTTTCCTAGAACCCGAACAACAACTTTCCATATATAAATCTTTACCTCCGGACCATTCCGGAACTCCTCGTGACGTCCGGGATCTCATCCGGGACTCCGAACAACATTCGGTAACCACATACAAACTTCCTTTATAACCCTAGCGTCATCGAACCTTAAGTGTGTAGACCCTATGGGTTCGGGAACCATGCAGACGTGACCGAGACGTTCTCCTGTCAATAACCAACAACGGGATCTGGATACCCATGTTGGCTACCACATGTTCCACGATGATCTCATCGGATGAACCACGATGTCAAGGACTCAATCAATCTCGTATTCAATTTCCTTTGTCCAGTGGTATTATACTTGCCCGAGATTCGATCGTCGGTATGCCGATACCTTGTTCAATCTCGTTACCGGCAAGTCTCTTTACTCGTTCCGTAACACATCATCCCGTGATCAAACCCTTGGCCACATTGTGCACATTATGATGATGTCCTACCGAGTGGGCCCAGAGATACCTCTCCGTTACACGGAGTGACAAATCCCAGTCTCGATTCGTGCCAACCCAATAGACACTTTCGGAGATACCCGTAGTGCACCTTTATAGCCACCCAGTTACGTTGTGACGTTTGGTACACCCAAAGCATTCCTACGGTATCCGGGAATTGCACAATCTCATGGTCTAAGGAAATGATACTTGACATTACAAAAGCTTTAGCATACGAACTACACGATCTTTGTGCTAGGCTTAGGATTGGGTCTTGTCCATCACATCATTCTCCTAATGATATGATCCCGTTATCAACGACATCCAATGTCCATGGTCAGGAAACCATAACCATCTATTGATCAACGAGCTAGTCAACTAGAGGCTTACTAGGGACATGGTGTTGTCTATGTACCCACACATGTATCTGAGTTTCCTATCAATACAATTATAGCATGGATAATAAACGATTATCATGAACAAGGAAATATAATAATAACTAATTTATTATTGCCTCTAGAGCATATTTCCAACAGTCTCCCATTTGCACTAGAGTCAATAATCTAGTTCACATCGCCATGTGATTAACACTGACAGGTCACATCGCCATGTGAGCAACATCCAAAGAGTTTACTAGTGTCGCTAAACTAGTTCACATCATCATGTGATTAAGACTCAATGAGTTCTGGGGTTTGATCATGTTTTGCTTGTGAGAGAGATTTTAGTCAACGGGTCTGCAATATTCAGATCCGTATGTACTTCGCAAATCTCTAGGTCATATTGTAAATACTGCAGCAGCGCGGGTTTTAGGTGTGTCAGTAGCGTGGGATGGGCGCTACTAATAAGGTGCTACAGCTAACATATAGAAGTAGAGCGTGGTCACTGGCGCTACTGATACACAAGTGTAGCAGCAGCGCGGTTACTAGGAGCACGCTACTGCTAGTAGCTCTAGCGCCCTTTGCAGCAACACGCTAGTGCTATAGCGGCGCTGCTGCTAACTTCTATACACTCGCTACTGCTAATTTAACAGGTTTTTTGTTTTTTGGGCATATTTGTATTGTATTTGAACAGGTTTTATAGAAGAATCTTTAGCACATAGAAATGTCATCATGATACACATACAAATGCCTGCGCGACCATGAATGTAATCATAGCATATACATACAAATTGTCTCATCATAATCATCATCCAACACAAAGTGGTCTCTCGTCATCATCTCGAGAATAGCGATACAAGTCCTTGATTACTTGCAAATACATCGTCTTCCATCTAAACAATGGTATACGCGAGAAGAGCTATCACTTTGAGTACATGACTTCGTATCCCTCTCTCGCATTAGCGTGAACCTAAACTAACTACTCCCCGTCGCTCGGAAACCGGAAATCGGCAACACCTGGGCCTGACACTCCGGCCACTCATCGTATATATACTCCCGGCGTAGCACTTCTTCGCCATCGATGATCTATGCACCTGCATCGTCACATGAGTCGATGATATGCAACATATATAGTTGAGCAACAGAAAGAGACAGACTTGACAAAAATAGAAACAACATATCATAAGCATAAATAACAAAGTTCATCATACCCAAAATGCCCTAACTAGAGTGATCTTCGCTAGTCGAGGAGGAGGACGGTTTAACTACATCACAAATAAATTTTCACTGCGCATAACTCAAAGTTTTGTCATACAGAAAGTATGGACTAAACAGACACATTGTCATATATCGACAATCACTCCAACATGTCGTGCCATCCATCGAGGTCAGGGAGATCGTCCCCGAGCTTAGTGAAAGGCTTCATGTCGAGACGCTGAGAGGCTATCCATGTTCGGACGTCTTCCCGCGACATTTGTCCTTCTCCGTAGAACATCCCTGTTTTTCCGACGACCTCTTTCATGATGATTTGGGCAAGTTCGCGCTGGATGTTATAGAACTCAGCTCGAAGTCGATGTTCCTCGATATCTCCTATGTCCTTTGACCATTGCAGAATATGGGCATCGCCAGATCTAGGTGACATGTGAAGGTTCTGGTGATCCCGTCTGTACTCCAGCATGTGGTGTAGGACATAGAATCCATCATTAAGAGAATCGTTCGGTTGCTGGATGGAGCAGAAGTCGGTCTTACGGCTGAAGGCGGCTCTGCCGCCCCTTCTTTTCTTGTCCCTAACCTCTCCACCCCTTGCTTGGTAGTAAAACATAGCACCGTCGAGAACATCTTTGATGTGGGTGTAATCCTTTTTGTGAATGTTCTTCGACGAGTCCAAGTAAAGAGCGTGGGAGAATCAGGGGTAGAGGATGATGAGGACGGCGCACCCGCCGGTGCGCAAAATAAGTACACCTCAAATTAATTAGCCTCCACCGTGCAAATGAATTATTGAAATCGAAGGAAGGATAGCAGCGCAGATGACTTACACGGGATGATAAGGCACCAGAATCGCCTCCTGTCCTTATTGGCGAGCATGAAACTGACGATGTAATCCCTCGCGTATTCACGCTGCTCTGCACAGACTCTCAAGAAGCTCTCGTGCATGTAGTACGGGTCAGCGACACAGATATGACGTATCTGCTCAACCCCAATGATGTAGTTCATGTGCAGGCATAAAGGCGGACAAACGTAAAATCCAGCTTCTTCACGTGAAACATGTCGAATATGTAATCGAATCGGAGGAAGAACTTATCCGCAGGGAAGCTGTCGACGTATGACATTTGCCGCGGAACGTTAACCACGTAGAGTTGGTATCCTAGATCTTCGAGGTGATGAGGCATTTCTCTACCCGCAGCACATCGTCACGAAGTCTCCTTAGATCACCGAATCTGGCCTGTAGCGCTGTTGCAGGCAGGATTGGTTGATCGGGGATATGCCATCTATCCGCATCGGTGATATCTATACGGTCGTGAAGCCGAGGCTGCTGAGGCGGCTGGATCATAGAATCAGCTTTTTTCCTTTCCTCGCTCTCTTCCTAGACTTCTTTACTACCGGAAGGTCGTCCATAATACGTTGAGACGGTAATTCAGGCACCGACTCATGACGCTCAAACCCTGAGGAGGCGCCAGTACAGACATACTGTTCAGCGCCATCGTCATCCTCATCCTCATCCATGGCGACATCATCAGCGACTAATGGAGCCTCCTACTTACCCCGTCCGCTATCACCCAACCCGACACCCGACACTAATTGGGTAGGTGGGGTGTTGATGTTCATACCTTGCTGAGGCTGTGTGCTTGTGGGTGTGCTCCCGGCTGCCTCCTGACGAAGCAGACTCTTTGGCCACAACAGGACCCATCCACTGCAACAATCACCAAGCCGCCGCGGTGTCTCCTGGTCATCCACCAGTAGTGTTGGAGGAGGCAATTCTCGTGGCCCGGTTCGACACTGGCCATGGAAACCTTGAAGACGTTCGGGGGGATCGGCCGGCTGTGGAACAATGGTTCCTTCGGCTTCATTATCGTCGCCTTCCCCACGTCCACCTTCTGGTCGCCGATGGTGTACAATATGGTGCACGGGGTTTCGTCGGCCCGCAAACAAAAGTCTGCGACGTGAGACATCCAAAAGGCAACGAAAACGAGAGATTATACATTTATATTGAACGAGACCGGTGTGACCGATACCGTGAGGACGTCGAGCTCAGCCATAGACGAAGCACCGCCGAGCACGTCCGTGCGGGAGCCGGTGCGGGAGCAGGTGCTCCAAGAAGTCAGCAAGAAGTCCTCTGCATTTTTTTCTGGATTTTTCCTTGTCCAAGTGATAACGCCCATCACCAAGGAAGTAGACAAATCTGCAACCACCTGTTTTGCGGCAGCTACCGCTGTTGCGACTGTTTTGAGATGATTTCTTCTCAACCGCAATCTCAACCTTCTTGTCGATGTTTTCTTCAGTTAACCTCCGTCTTTCCTTTCTCTCCTCCGTGGTCTCACGGTAGTACTTCTTCCACGTGGCGCCGTCTCCGACACCGTGCATGCGTCCATACGACGGCCAAGTATCCACCGGTTGTCGTTTCAATATGTTCAGCGCCTGGTTGAATGGAGTGTCCCACTTGGGCCTCGCCAATGCCTCAGACGGCGAGTCGCTTTCGGCCGTAATCCGGTGCTGCTCTCTCTGCAAAAGGTACAAGGATCGTTTACAAATATGACTAACGTGTGCAGTCGAATTGATCAGAAACTAAAATTACCAGCAGTCTCATGAACTCCATAATGACCGGTGTTGTCTCGTAAACCTTCTTCACTGGGTCCCAACAGTGTTGGGCCCTCAGGACGTCACGCTCCTGCGGGACGGTGAAATCCGCCAAGGGGTCTGGGATGCCCAGACTCGCGGCTTCTGCGTCCTCATTGGCCCATTTTGACCTCTTTTCGCCGTAACCACGGCTTCCGAGGTGGTGGCTCCCAGTGTTCCTCTTTTGAAGCCCCTTCATGTACTTAGACTTTTTTTTGGCAGCTTCGGCCTCGCAGGCCTCCTTGAATATTTGAAACATCTCTTTCATGATTGTCGGATTATCCTTTACAATCTCGGAGTAGGGTTCCCCGTCGTTGATCTTTGCTTTCACTCGATTTTTCCAGGCGGCTAACGCGTCGTTAAACTTGGTCATGGCGTGTTTGTTTATCTTCTTCATTGTCGGTCCTCGTCTGGATCTTCATAATCCTTCTCATTCTAGCCCGGGAACAGAATATCTGGTAAAACTTCTTTAGGAGGGAGCTCCTCATATTTTCTATCTTCTGTAGTTTCTCATCATTGATGGTGACGGTTGTCCGTACGATGCAGCCTATTTGATTGCCGTAGCACGCGCGCGCTTCCTCGGGCGCCTTTGGCTCAAAATTACCGTCGTCCACCTCCGTGACCACCAGTCTAGTAGTCCTGAGTTTGTTAGGAACCCGTCGCCTCTTTGCTTTCGGTTCTACACCGGCTCCGCTCCCCGAGGCAGCACCGGTCTCAGCGCCGGTCTCAATGCCGGTCTGAATCTCAGCGCCGGTCTCAGTCTCAGCACCGGTCTGCGTGTCGGTCTCAGTCCCCGATGCCACCGGTGGGCCCAGCAACAACATCGGTTGATCGTCAGTAAGGGTAAAATATTCGTCTACCGCCCGGTAGACGTCGTCGCAATCACCAGAACCTGTCCTTCATCGTTGCTAGCCATGTTTCCTATGATTAAATCTAGTCAATCAATTCTAGACTAATAAAATGAATAATGACATAAAAAAGGACTATTGTTTTGCATGAACATCAATGACATATAGCTACTGTTCTGTTTTGACCAGTTTTGAAAAAAAACAATTCTATTTTTTGTTTATAGCTAATGCCATAGCTACTGTTTTTTATTTATAGCTAAATACTTTTGTTTTTTGTCTAAAGCTAAAAGTCTAGGAACTACATTTCCCTCTAACCCTTTTGACCTCACCAGAATTTCCACAGCAAGACCTTAGTACCTACACCCAATTTCTTCAAAAAATTTCAGGTCCATAGTCCAAATAATTCAAATTTCATTTGAATGAAATTTGGAACAAATTCAAGTCCGTAGTCAAAATATTTTTTATAGCTAAGTGTTTTTTTGTTTATACCCTCTGTTAATTTAAATCTAAATGCTACTATTATTTATATACCCTCTATTAGTTTAAAGCTAAATGGAATTACTGTTTAGGAATTTTCATAAAAATTGCCCTAGCTAATTTCCTAAAAAAATTGCAAATCATTTTTCCTAAATTCTATAAAATGCCCTACTGCCCTAAAAAAATCTAGGGTTTATATGAACACCTAGGGTTCATATGAACCATCAACACAGTATCAACACATATATATAATTGCCCTAGCAGAGAGAAATAGGAGGGTAGGGACAGGAGAGGGCATAGCCTTACGGTCGGCGGCGAGGGCAGGCTCTGGCTCGGGCAGCGGGCGGTGAGGTCGAGGGCGGTGGCGGCGAGCTCAGGGAGGCGACAGTGAGGTCGACGACGGCCTCGGGGGCGGCTGTTGAGTCCGAGGGGGCGGCCTCGGGCGGCAGGCGGGTGTGGTCGAAAGGCGGTCGGGGCCGGCGGCGGTGTTGGGTCCGAAGGCGGCCTCGGGCGGTGGCGGTGTGGTCGAAGGCGCGCGGCAGGGCAACGGCGGCGATGGAGCACTTGGGGATAGGGGGAGTAGAGAGGGGGGGGAAGGACTTAGCGAAATTTTGAGCCAGGGCCGCCGGCATTTGAGTCAAACTAGGAGTAGGCGCGTTTTGCTGAAACACGGCTATAGCTAAGATAGCTATAGCGTGTTCCAGAGGAACGCGCTGCAGCTAACCCTTTCTGTTTTATTTTTCTTTTTCTTTTGTTTTCATTACATTTTCTTTTTTCATTTCTCCTTTTTCTATTCTTTCATCTTCATTTACTTTTCTACTTATTTTTCTATTTATTTTCTTTTACATAGCAGTAGCGCTCTATAGAAAAAACGCGCTGCTACAATGTTTTTAGGCAGCAGCGTGCTTCTGGGAGAAACGCTGCTACTATTCCTAGCCTACCGGCACTAGTGAGAGAATTTTAGTAGTAGCGCTTTCTGTGAAGACGCGCTACTGCTAAAATAATGGTTGTAGCGTGGTTTTGTAACAAGCGCTACTACTAAGTAGCGCTACGCGGAGTTTTGACCAACGCTACTGCTATACTCTGTGTATAGCATTTTCCCTAGTAGTGATCTGGTGATCCACTCCTTGATCACCTTTGTACCCTCTTTCCAGGTATGTAGCAAGGCACACATCAGGTGCGGTACACAGCATAGCATACTGTAGAGCCTACGTCTAAAGCTTTGGGGACGACCTTCGTCCTTTCTCTCTTTCTTCTGCCGTGGTCGAGCTTTAACTCTTAACTTCATACCTTAGAACTCAGGCAAGAACTCCTTCTTTGACGGATCCATCTTGAACCCTTCAAGATCATGTCAAGGTATGTGCTCATTTGAAAGTACCATTTAGCTTTTGATCTATCCTCATAGATCTTGGTGCTCAATGTTCAAGTAGCTTAATCTAGGTTTTTCCATTGAAAACACTTTTCAAATAACCCTATATGCATTCCAGAAATTCTACATAATTTCTGATCAACAATATTCAACAACATAATACTCATCAGAAATTTCTATAGTGCTCCCCACTCACTTCTTTGGAAATACAATTTTCTTCATAAACTTTGTATAAACCCAAAATCTTTGATCATCTTATCAAAGTGCATATTCCAACTCCGAGATGCTTACTCCAGTCCATGGAAGGATCGCTGGAGCTAGCATACCTTTTAGCATCCTTAGGATCGACAAAATCTTTCTGATTATATCACATACAACCTTTCCTTACGAAAACTGGTAAGGAAACTCGGTTTTGACATCCATCTGCCAGATTTCATAAATGCAGCTAATGCTAACATGATTCCGACGGACTTAAGCATTGCTACGGATGAGAAAATCTTCATCGTAGTCAACTCCTTAACTTGTTGAAAAACTCTTCGCCACAAGTCGATCTTCATAGATGGTGACATTACCGTCCACGTCCGTCTTCTTCTTAAAGATCCATTTATCTCAATGGCTTGCCGATATCGAGCAAGTCCACCAAAGTCCATGCTTTGTTCTGATACATGGATCCTATCTCGGATTTTCATGGCTTCTAGCATTTGTCAGAATTTGGGCCCACCATCGCTTCTCCATAGCTCGTAGGTTCATTGTTGTCTAGCAACATGACCTTCAAGATAGGATTACTGTACCACTTTGAAGTAGTACACATCCTTGTCACCCTACGAGGTACGGTAGTAACTTGATCCAAAACTTCATGATCACTATCATAAGCTTCTACTTCAATTGGTGTAGGCGCCACAGGAACAACTTCCTGTGCCCTGCTACACACATGTTGAAGTGACGGTTCAATAACCTCATCAAGTCTACACCATCCTCCCACTCAATTCTCGAGACAAACCTTTCCTCGAGAAAGGACCCGATTCAAGAAACAATCCTATTGCTTTCGGATCTAAATTAGGAGGTATACCCAACTGTTTTTGGGTGTCCTATGAAGATGCATTTTATCCCGCTTTGGTTCAAGCTTATCAACCTGAAACTTTTCACATAAGCGTCGCAGCCCAAACTTTTAAGAACGATAACTTAGTTTCTCCAAACCATAGTTCAAACGGTGTCGTCTCACGGAATTACGTGGTGCCCTATTTTAAAGTGAATGCGGTTGTCTCTAATGCCTAACCCATGAACGATAGTGGTAATTTGATAAGAGACATCATGGTACGCACCATATCCAATAGGGTGCAACTATGATGTTCGGACACACCATCACACTATGGTGTTCCAGGCGGTTTAATTGTGAAACAATTTCCACAATGTCTTAATTGGTGCCAAAGCTGATAACTCAGATACTCATCTCTATGATCATATCATAGACATTTTATCCTCTTGTCACGATGATCTTCAACTTCACTCTGAAAATTACTTGAACCATTCAATAATTCAGACTTGTGTTTCATCAAGTAAAATATACTCCGTATCTACTCAAATCATTCGTGAAGTAAGAACATAACGATATCCACTGCGTGCTTAGCACTTATTGGACTGCACACATCAAAATGTATTACTTCCAAACAAGTTGCTTTTGTTGTTCCATTTTACTCAAAACGAGGCTTCAGTCATCTTGCCCATGTGGTATGATTTGCATGTCTCAAGTGATTCAAAATCAAGTGAGTCCAAAACGATCCATCTGCATGGAGTTTCTTCATGCGTACATACCCAATAGACATGGTTTGCATGTCTCAACTTTTCAAAACGAGTGAGTCCAAAGATCCATCAACATGGAGCATCTTCATGCGTTTTATGACTTACATGGCAGTGCAACAAGTAGGTGGTACTATCATTACTATCTTGTATCTTTTGGCATGAACATGTGTATCACTACGATCGAGATTCAATAAACCATTCATTTTAGGTGCAAGAACATTGAAGGTATTATTCAAATAACAGAGTAACTATTATTCTCCTTAAATGAATAACCGTATTGTGATAGACATATCCAATCATGTCTATGTTCAACGCAAACACAAAATAACATTATTTAGGTTTTAGTACCAATCTCGATGGTAGAGGGAGCGTGCGATGCTTGATCATATCAACCTTGGAAACACTTCCAACACATATTGTCAGCTCACCTTTAGCTAGTCTCCGTTTATTTCGTAGCTTTTACTTCGAGTTACTAACACTTAGCAACCGAACCGGTATCTAATACCCGGTGCTACTAGGAGTACTAGTAAAGTACACATTAACATAATGTATATCCAATATACTTCTATCGACCTTGTCAGCCTTCTCATCTACAAGTATCTATGGTGATTCTGCTCCAGTGGTTGTTTCCCTTATTACAGAAGCACTTAGTCTCGGGTTTGGGTTCAACCTTGGGTTTCTTCACTAGAGCAGCAGCTGATTTGCTGTTTCATGAAGTATCCCTTCTTGCCCTCGCCCTTTTTGAACTATTGGTTTTACTAACCATCAACAATTGATGCTCCTACTTGACTTCTACTTTCGCGGTGTCAAACATCGCGAATACTTTCAAGGATCATCATATCTATCCCTGATATGTTATAGTTCATCACAAGCTCTAGCAGCTTGGTGGCAATGACTTTGGAGAAACATCACTATCTCATCTGGAAGATCAACTCCCACTCGATTAAAGTGATTGTTGTACTCAGACAATCTGAGCACAAGCTCAAGGATTGAGCTTTTCTCCCTTAGTTTGCAGGCTAAGAAAATCGTCGGAGGTCTCATACCTCTTGATGTGGGCACGAGCCTGAAATCCCAATTTCAGCCCTCGAAACATCTCATATGTTCCGCGACATTTCGAAAACGTCTTTGGTGCCTCTATTCTAAACCATTTAACTGAACTATCACGTAGTTATCAAAAACGTGTATGTCAGATGTTCGCAACATCCACAGACGACGTTCGAGGTTCAGCAACCAAGCGGTGCAATAAGGACATGAGCCTTCTACGGAGCAACAAGGACAATCCTCAGTTCACAGACCCAGTCCGCGTAATTGCTACTATCAACTTTCAACTAAATTTTTCTCTAGGAACATATCTAAAAAGTAGAACTAAAGCATGAGCTACGACATTAATTTGCAAGAATCTTTTGACTATGTTCAGGATAATTAAGTTCATCTTAGGAACTCCCACTCAATAGACATCCCTCTAGTCACTAAGTGATACATGATCCGAGTCAACTAGGCCGTGTCCAATCATCACGTGAGACGGACTAGTCATCATCGGTGAACATCTTCATGTTGATCATATCTACTATACGACTCATGCTCGACCTTTCGGTCTCTTGTGTTCGAGGCCATGTCTGTACATGCTAGGCTCGTCAAGTCAACCTAAGTGTTTCGCGTGTGTAAATCTGTCTTACACTCATTATATGTGAACATTAGAATCTATCCAACCCGATCATCATGTGGTGCTTCGAAACAACGAACTTTCGCAACGGTGCACAGTTAGGGGGAACACTTTCTTGAAATTTTAGTGACGGATCATCTATTACTACCGTCGTTCTAAGCAAATAAGATGCATAAACATGATAAACATCACATGCAATCAAAATAGTGACATGATATGGCCAATATCATTTTGCTCCTTTTTTGATCTCCATCTTCGGGGCTCCATGATCATCATCGTCACCGGCTGACACCATGATTCCATCACGTGTCTCCATGAAGTTGTCTCAACCAGCTTATTACTTCTACTACTATGGCTACCGGTTAGCAATAAAGTAAAGTAATTACATGGCGGTTGTTCAATGACATGCAGGTCATACAATAAATAAAGACAACTCCTATGGCTCCTGCCAGTTGTCATACTCATCGACATGCAAGTTGTGATTCCTATTACAAGAACATGATCAATCTCATACATCACATATCATTCATCACATTCTCTTGGCCATATCACATCACATAGCATACCCTGCAAAAAACAAGTTAGACGTCCTCTAATTATTGTTTGCAAGTTTTACGTGGCTGCTATGGTTTCTAGCAAGAACATTTCTTACCTACGCAAAAACCACAACGTGATATGTCAATTGCTATTTACCCTTCATAAGGACCCTTTTCGTCGAATCGATCCGACTAAAGTGGGAGAGACTGCACCCGCTAGCCACCTTATGCAACAAGTGCATGTTAGTCGGTGGAACCTGTCTCACGTAAGAGTACGTGTAAGGTTGGTCCGGGCCGCTTCATCCCACAATGCCGCTGAATCAAGATACGACTAGTAATGGTAAGCATATTGAACAGAATCAACGCCCACAACTACTTTGTGTACTACTCGTGCATAGAATCTACGCAATAAACCTGGCTCTGATACCACTGTTGGGGAACGTAGCAGAAATTTCAAAATTTTCCTACGAGTCACCAAGATCTATCTATGGAGAGACTAGCAACGAGGGGAAGGAGATTGCATCTACATACCCTTGTAATCGCTAAGCGGAAGCGTTCAAGAGAACGGGGTTGAAGGAGTCGTACTCGTCGTGATCGAAATCACCGAGATCTAGTGCCGGACGGACGACACCTCCGCGTTCAACACACGTACAGCCCGGCGACGTCTCCCATACCTTGATCCAGCAAGGAGAGAGGGAGAGGTTGAGGAAGACCCCATCCAGCAGCAGCACAACGGCGTGGTGGTGATGGAGGAGCGTGGCAATCCTGCAGGGCTTCGCCAAGCACCGCGGGAGAGGAGGAGGACTTGGAGAGAGGAAGGGCTGCGCCAGAACTTGGGGTCCAACTGCCCTCCCACCCCTCCACTATTTATAGGTGGGGGGAGAGGGGGCCGGCCCCCTAGATCTCATCTAGGGTTGGGGGGCGGCCAAGGGGGAGGAGTGCCTCCCAAGTCAAGTGGAGGCCCTCCCCCTTAGGGTTTCCCCTCTCCCATGCGCATGGGCCTTGGGGGGCTGGTGCCCCTGGCCCATTAAGGCTAGGGCGCCCCCCTACAGCCCATGCTGCTGTATTGGACGTGGTGGAACAATTTCCGGACCTTCGAACCCCTCCGGAATCCTCCGGAACCTTCTGGAAGCTTCCCGGTACAATACCGGAAAAATCCGAACTTTTCCCGGAACCCGAACAACAACTTTCCAATATAAATCTTTACCTCGGACCATTCCGGAACTCCTTGTGACGTCCGGGATCTCATCCGGGACTCCGAACAACATTTGGTAACCACATACAAACTTCCTTTATAATAGCATCATCAAACCTTAAGTGTGTAGACCCTACGGGTTCGGGAACCATGCAGACATGACCGAGACGTTCTCTTGTCATAATCAACAACGGGATCTGGATACCCATGTTGGCTACCACATGTTCCACGATGATCTCATCGGATGAACCACGATGTCAAGGACTCAATCAATCCCGTATTCAATTCCCTTTGTCCAGTGGTATTATAGTTGCCCGAGATTCGATATCCGATATGCCGATACCTTGTTCAATCTCGTTACCGGCAAGTCTCTTTACTCGTTCCGTAACACATCATCTCGTGATCAACCCCTTGGTCACATTGTGCACATTATGATGATGTCCTACCGAGTGGCCCAGAGATACCTCTCCGTTACACGGAGTGACAAATTCCAGTCTCGATTCGTGCCAACCCAACAGACACTTTCGGAAATACCCGTAGTGCACCTTTATAGCCACCCAGTTACATTGTGACGTTTGGTACACCCAAAGCATTCCTACGGTATCCGGAGTTGCACAATCTCATGGTCTAAGGAAATGATACTTAACATTAGAAAGCTTTAGCATACGAACTACACGATCTTTGTGCTAGGCTTAGGATTGGGTCTTGTCCACACATCATTCTCCTAATGATGTGATCCGTTATCAATGACATCCAATGTCCATGGTCAGGAAACCGTAACCATCTATTGATCAACGAGCTAGTAACTAGGGCTTACTAGGGACATGGTGTTGTCTATGTACCCACACATGTATCTGAGTTTCCTATCAATACAATTATAGCATGGATAATAAACGATTATCATGAACAAGGAAATATAATAATAACTAATTTATTGTTGCCTCTAGGGCATATTTCCAACAGTGCCTTCTCCTGCTCCACCCCTAGTCGTAGAACTTGTCATACCGGATCCCCATCCCTGCCACCCATCCCATACATCCATGTTCAAAACAGGACAAATCATCACACAAAAATCCATGGAGAATGACGAGGATTACAGTCGAAGTTGAGGATCGTCACGATTGGCTGCACGATGCCGGCGGCGCAACGGAGCCACGGAATGACATCTCAGCAGATCCTCGATCTCAATAGTTTGCGACTAGCCATGGAATGCCAAATTTGCCGCCACTTGACAAGATCCTCGATCTCCGCAGTTTACTCGTTGATGGTGCTTATGAGCTTATCGAGTTACGCCTTAATCGATGGATCAATCACCTTGGGTTGTAGATGCTCGGTGCGGAGGCTAGCGTCTCACCGAAATATGCCAGCGCACAAGGAATGATGGATTTGGTCTTCGATACCATATGTAAGAGGGAGGATCGTGGTTAGTCTGAATCAATCACTCAAAGAGGTGGTTTCAGTGTAGCTATTACAATTCGATTTACAGACAGAGAAGAACAGAGGGAAACCTGCTAAGGGCCTGTTCGGTTCAAGGGGTTTTAACAGGGATTGTGTGTGTGTGTGGGGGGTTAAATCCCCTACAAGCCAAATTCCCCTCCAATCCTCTCTAAACCCTTTGGGAGGAGGTTGAACCGAACAAGGCCTAAAGGAGAAAGTGGTAGTAAGTAGTCATCGGGTGCCGTCCTTGATTCATTGGATACCCCTCCTCTTGGCCAATGGCTTAAGTTCTAGTTGGGGTAGAGGTGGTCGCATTCACCCACTCGGGCCCTTGGTACTTGGGGTTTGCCCTATATGTGCGACGGGGCCGTCATGCACCGATGCTCAAGTCACACCGGGAGATGGGCCGACATGTCAAGGGTGCTGAGAAGTTTGATGTCGTATGCGGAAGTACATTTGTTTCTTACTATCAGGTAGCTGTGGGTAGTGGGCATGCACTCATCTTGAGCAGTTTGGCAATGCGGTTTACTATGCAGCTGCACGGCTAACCAGATATGAGTAAGCGTGCAATGACCTACAAGTACTGCAATCAGTTTTCTTTCTGCATAACACGTGGAGCAACTTCATAAGGGTCGGGAAAAACAAACATGAGCTCAATTCAAAAGAAGAGGGCAACCCATGATCAATAGAACATCCGAGTTCGTTACAAAATGTGTCTTGCTTCATCACACCGTGCTAAAGTCGGTGTTTAAGAATCATTTTTTTTTCTTCAGGAAAAGGCATTCCCACGATCTTTTATTTATTTATTTATTTTTGAGGAAAAGGCATTCCCAGCATCCCAAAGAAAACAAAATTGCAATGAAACCCGGCCCTGGTTAAATCAGAAGCTATTTATGCACTTGCAAATAACAGCAGGTCTAGTGCGATTTGACATTCAGTAGTAACCTTCTAAATATCAAGTTCAGAACGTCAAAAACTCAGCATAAACGCAGATATGCAGACATTACGTTGAAAACTCCATGCTGGACACAACATGGACGGTAATCAAACCCACCAGCAGATGTGCCCGCACTAAATTGCAAACAAGATGAATCGACAAGCGAGCCCAGCGCATTGTAAGTACTGATTTATGGAAGTAACCCAGTGTGCCTTCAATCTTCATGCCAGAATGTTTATTAGCAGAGAGCGACAATAGGAAATTTACAGTGTGGTCACCAGCAGCCCGTTTCTTCATCTCCAACGACCAAAACAAAACCTGCCATCAGCAGCCCGTTTCTTCATCTCCAACGACCAAAACGAAACCTGCGGAGCAAGTAATAACATCATCAGTTAAAGAAACTTTGTAGCTTTCATTCAGGGAAAGCTGGTGAAGGTATTCTCATAATTTTTGTATGACCTAAAAAGGCACTCTTCAAGTATTGTGACAATTTTTAGTTCACTAGGTATGAGAAGGAATATGAAGTGACAATCCTGTAGTTCTGCATATATAACGGAAAGCTGGAGGTGTTCTCATAATTTTTGTATGACCTAAACAATAATCATTAGCTTCACAATGGTGGAAATTGTGCCAAAAGTTCCAAAGAACATTATCAGACAGAACCAACATCTCAAATAGAGAATGATGATAGGTAGCTTGTATTGTGGTTGGTACCATTTCAACTTCAAATATGAAATGTATTCGGCAACACAAGTCTGAGTAGAGGCTGAAAGAAAAGTGGGCATACAAGGGGCTCATGGAGTAGGAACATCTAGATAGCTCATAGGCATACTTAAAAAAATGTACCAGCTAGCTAGTCACTAACAAATTGAATTTGATTAAATTCATGCAGTACAAGCCTCAAGAAAGGGACCGTGCATCATTTAATACTTCCTTTGACCCAAAATAACTGCATTGGTTTTACTCTGCACAGCATCAAGGAGTACCTTCACCACTACTTTGATAATAATACACTAGTACAAATATAACATGTTAGGGATGGAAACATTTTTTATCATGAATCTAGTCATGCCATTTTGATCGTGAGTCTAATATGAAGTATTAAAGGTACATGGTGGTCCAAACTGAGGAAACTAGACTGCACACAAAGCATAGCTGCATAAAGTTTGTACCAGCTAAATTATATTAGTGGTTAATGATCAGTTACATATATATGCAAGTTTGGTGGAAAACAAAACACGCCGAGAAAATGATTAACCAAACAGCCTAGAACTGGAATGATCATCCATAAAGCTACAACTGCAAGCAAAACGATATATAGATGTGTAAGATTCAACAAGAGATTTAAAAATGGCACTCTTCAAGTACTGTGACAATCGTTAGATCACTAGGTATGAGGAGGAATGTGAAATGACAATCCTATAGTTCCACATAAATAAAGGAAATTTGAAAACAAATGCTCGGGTATTGTTAGTTCTCAATTACTCCCTCTACAAAGAAATATAAGATCATTTATATCACTAAAATAGTGATCTAGATGATCTTAAATTTCTTTACAGAGAGAGTACTTGTTTAGACGGGACATCATGCAAATCACACTTGGATTTGATAGAGCTATATCCACTGTAAAATAAATAAATTTAAAGATGAATAGGTGATGCAACAATGAGGAAAACTATACAAGTAAAATGGAAATATATCCCTGAAGCACAATAAAGGATTAGTAGTTCTTTTCCTACTACTTAGCATGACAATATTGTCATCTCTGAGCAGGCACGAACATATGCATTGGTCATAGGAGGGGCTGGAGGGAGAAGAGTCCACACCACAAGAAGAAACTTGGGCAATACTACAGACTAAGGAGGAGGTAAACCAAAAGGAAAGACAGTGGATGCAAGGAAGGGCAAACAAAAGAGCACATCCAATGGATAGGGCGCATAACATCAGTAGATATAACTAGCAAAATGGTACTAGTGATGAAAGCAGTTTTTAAGATGCGATGTTGATTTTCGATATAAAGTATACAGGTCCAGGTGGCAAAAACTGTAGAAACTAGACTGCACACAAAGCATAGTTACAGACAGGTTGGAGTTTGGACCAGAGGAATTATGTGCGGTCAATTATATCTATTTTAGCATGATGCAAATTTAGCAGACAACAAGTGACATCCTAGAAATTGTTTAACCAAACAGCTTGACCCTAGAATAATTGGGGAATAAATACAAACTACAATAACTGCAAGCAAAACGATAGACAACATTACAAGACTCAATGAAGCTGTACTCTTCAACTATTGTGGCAAACTGACAATCATTAGTTCACTAGGTATCACAAATATCCAACATAATAAGCAATGTGAAATGTCATAGCTATAAGACTATAAAATAAAGTAGGTTTGAAAACCAAATGGTCAGGAATTGTTATGATCATTGATCAATTACTTGCATAGACGGGGCCAACATGCAAGTTACACTATGATTTTATAGTCTTAAGCACATAATAAAATTGAAGGAAAGTAACAAGTAAATGTTAAACAGAAATATGTCATCGAAGCACCGTAAAGTGTAAGCAGTTCATTTGCTACCACATAGCATGATGGCACTCTCATCTCTGAGGAGGCACGAGCATATGCACAAATATAGAATGGGGAAGGCTCTTACTTAACCAAACTACAAATCATTGGAGGAGCAATATGGAGAATAACCCACACTACCAGAAGGAACTGGGGGAGTACTGAGCAGGTAAACTGAAAGCAAGGCACCTGGAACGAGAAGGCAAGCAAAAAAAGCACATCCAATAGAGAGAGGGGGTGGTAAAATATCAGCAAATAAAAGAGATGAGGAAGAGAACAGAGATGTGCTGGGGAAGGGATGAGGAAGCAGGGCCTAGAATAAAGATTTAAGATGCGGCCTACCATCAAAGCATAAGACGTGCCTATGTGGGCAACAGCTAAGAAATTTGGTACTTGAGAAATGGCAGTAAAAAGATGGCAATACATTTCTTGAAGGAACATATCCAAACCTCAACATACATGCAGAGACCTGCTCAACCAAGGAAATCATCTATCTAACGGACCATCCTCTTAAGCATGCTGTGGAGATCAGCAGCATCTGGCCGACCGCCATTACCTGTTTTTGCAAGCATCAGAAGTCAAACAACCAAAATGACATACCAACAAAAAGTGAAATAGATACGAGGAGGCATCTACAAGATATTTACAAAAACTCATAGTTCCTGTTTTGATACAGCACTAGTGATAGACAGGGAAAAAAATAAACCACACCTACCTTCAAATTTAAAGAATGGTCCGACAGAAGTATATACTGATGAATATCATAAAAATGAAAAACAAGCACCCAAACTATTTAGCTGGTCAGAAGAGACAAGTTATCCAGAATTATTAAGCTTGTTCCATGCCATATCGGGAAAAAAATAATCAGACCAATCCTAGCAAAAACAAGCGATCACTATTTAGTTTTAGATCTTAAAATAAACTTAGCCTGAAAATTAAATGAACTCAATTTATTAGTTTTCCCAGGTACAGTTGGAGAGCAACGTACTATCCTAAAAGTGATACAATGAACAATTACTCGTAAGTTTAAAATAAACTGAAAGGAAGTTTGCTAGTGCTGTACGAACCAGATAGTTCAGGGAGGACACTTACCTGTAGTGTAGACACTTTCGAAGGGATGATAACGAGAGCCTCTGCACTGAAATCGCCTGACCTCCAATGACTCAAGTTCGACCGTGTAGTAGTAGATAGATGTAGACAGGAGCGCCACATGATTGTACTCGGCAAAAGCATTGATGGATATCTGCCCCGCGTAGTTCTGTGGATCCGGGGAGAGGAGATGGCGCAGGTTGATAGTTCTTCCCAGCACCCATGACGTACCACCATTGTTCTGTGGATCCAGGGAGAGAAAATGGCGCAACTTGATAGTTCTTTCCAGCACCCATGACGTACCACTATTGTGCTCACGCTTCCTCTTCCAGATGTGTACATTGGAGTCTGACACAGTGAGTAAACCAAGTCCAACACCTCTTTCTTTGATCAGGGAAATTTCATGGTCTTTGGGGTGGTGCAGGCACTGTTTTAAATAGCCCGCTATAGTGTTTACAAAAGGGCTTGCGTTAAGACACTTTGATCCAAACAAATAAACAAACATTTCAAATAGCGCGCTATAGCTCCGCTATAGCACGCTATAGCATTTAGAAGAGGTCCGCCGCTAAGATGCTTAGCGCGCTATTTAAAACTATGGGTGCAGGTTTGCTGGCACACGTTCTACAGTTAGGCTCTGCCTCTCCACATCAAACTCAAGGATGCTACTTGCACAAAGAACGCCGCTGAAGGCCTCACTAAAGCTCGTCGGCACGTCAAAGAGAAGCCAATAAAGAGATTTTTCAACAAGCAGGGCATTCATCCTTGAGAACTTCATGGCAGGAGGGCCGCCGATGGAAGCCTTGGGTGGAAGAAACGCAGAGACGAGATCACCCCACTTGCTGGTCTCCGACGAGTAGACGCAGGCGATTGCTCGTGGACCCTCAACATCCGCCAGAACAATCTTGAAATGGTCATCATCTCTCGCATCTCGAAGCACCTCTCCGTTGACCTGTGCTGACAGACTCTGTGCTGGAGGGGGGTCGATCAAGTGGCGGACGCCGGTGACGGGGTCCCACACCTGGAGCTGGCACTCCTTGACGAGGAAGATGAGTAGGAGGCCATGGCGGCAGCTGAGAATCTGGTGGTTGTGGGAGAAGCGATTGGTTTCGACGAGAGCGGGGACGCCGGGGCGCACAAGAGGCAGGAAGCCGATGAGGCAGCGCATCCAATCCGTGACGAAGAAACCGAGGAGGGGAGGGTTGGGGCGGTGGTGGAGGTGGAAGCGGACGAGGAAGTCCGGGTCGGAGATGAGGTGGCGCCAGCGCTTGCAGACGGCGGAGGCGCGGGGGAGAGACGAGGGCAACGGAGAGAGGCGGAGGAGGATCTCAGTCTCGTGCGGGGAAGGGGATGGGGAAATTGTGTGGACTGGGCTCTGAACTCTCAGCCAAAGCCACGATGTAGAAAGTGAAACTGAAGCCCAGGACGCGAAATGGATCGGCCCGTGTAACTGGTTGTTTTTTTTTCCTTTTGAAGGAATGTACGGGAGAGCTCAGACACTCAAATGCTCTGATTTTTTTAATTATTTTTTTTGCGAAAAGGAACCCAGATTTATAGATTGCTAGTGATACAACAAACCCCAACAAAGAAAGCAAATACACCCGAGTCCCTGGGGAGCCGATCAAACTCACACACCGCCGCGAGTTGAGGGCGCGCCGCCGCTCCCTCCCAGAGCCAGCGTGATCTTGGAATCCGCGGACAGACTTTTTGCGAACGGGAAGTTTCAATCTTAGGCCCTTCCGGACCAACGCGTCGGAGATGTGGCAGACCGCAAGCATCATCAGCAACACCCTATCTTCACCATCACTATGGAGAAGAGGAAGATGGATCTTGATCCACTCCTGCACAATGCACAAACAAAGCCAACAACTCCTCGCCTCCAACCCCAAGATCGACGATGAAGAAAGAGAAGCCCCTGCAGACCAATCCACCCAAAAACATCGATGTATCTGGCGCAGCTCACGCCACCACAGCCGAAGAAGTAGTCGAAGGAAAGTTTATTCATCCCCATCGAACCGGCAGCTGTACCGAGAAGAGAAGCCTCATTGGACACCCAGATGGAACAGGGGACAAAAACTACTTCGCCGCAGCCGCCACGCGCAAAGGACGAACCGCCAGACGAGAAAACCATAACTACAACACCTACCTACGGATGAACACAAGTCCAGCTGGTAGATCGGGCCGTACCCCACTTTGCTCCGGCACCGGCGAGGACACCGAAGGAGGTAGGAGGCGCTGATCCGCCGGCGGAACACGGCTCCGCAATGGTTTCACTCAAAAAATTACCCTAAATTTGACACGGACATCACGCGCTCGGTCTTCTTTCTTCAAAAAAAAATGAATTTTTTTGAATATATGTAGTACTCCCTCTGTAAAGAAATATAAGAGCATTTAGATCACTAAAGTAATGATCTAAACGCTCTTATATTTCTTTATGGAGGGAGTACATTATAATGATTTTTTCTTCTTTACTCCCGGGCTCATCTGAGCCTGGGAGCCAAAACACCCCTCTCGAGCTCCTCTACCCAGTGCGTATTAGATTCCTTGAGGGACCGCACTAGTCAGGGTTTAATGCCGCTCATGATTAGACCATTTGCTTGCTCGACTTGACCGTTAGTTTGAGGGTGATAGACTGAAGCATAGTCGAGCTTGATGCCCATGTTTTTGCACCAGAGTTTGACCTCGTTGGCCGTGAAGTTCGTTCCATTATCAGTGATGATGCTATGGGGGACGCCGTAACGGTGTACTACCCCTGATATGAAGTCTATCACCGGTCCGGATTCGGCCGTCTTAACAGGCTTTGCCTCTATCCATTTGGTGAATTTATCCACCATGACCAATAGGTATTTTTGCTTGTGGGTTCCTCCTTTAAGGGGTCCAACCATATCAAGCCCCCAGACCGCGAACGGCCAGGTGATGGGTATATTTTTGAGGGCGGTAGGTGGCATGTGGCTTTGATTAGCAAAGAGCTGGCATCCGACGCATCATTGGACCAAGTCCTGAGCATCTGCCCAGGCCGTCGGCCAATAAAATCCTGTACGGAAGGCCTTGCCTACAAGGGCCCGGGCTGCGGCGTGGTGCCCACCGAGTCCGGCATGAATTTCAGCTAGAAGATTCCGCCCTTCCTCTTTGGAGATACACCTTTGAAGGACTCCGGTTGTGCTTTTCTTATAAAGCTCTCCCTCATGGACCTTATAGGCTTTAGATCGCCGCACTATGCAACGAGCCTCGTTTTGGTCCTCGGGAAGTTCCTGCCTAGTTAGGTAGGCTAGGCATGGTTCTGTCCACGGGGCAATGACTGTCATTATTGTGTGGGCTGACGGTGTTATTTCGTTGGCAGAGCCACCAACTATGTCAGAATGTTCGGTGTGGGGTAGTGTGGTTGGGTCTGGGATGTTATTTCTGGACTCTCCCTCCCATAATATGGATGGCTTGAAAAGCCTCTCTAGGAATATGTTGGGAGGGATGGCATCGCGCTTTGCGCCAATGCGTGCCAACACGTCTGTTGCCTGGTTGTTCTCCCGGGCTGACATTTTTAGGACGGTGTTGTGATAAGCTGCCATTTTTGGATCCTTGGCATCAAAGTCTCCATTTATTTGGGATATCGCGAGGTTTGAATCCCCACGGACCTCTAGGCGCTGAATGCCCATGGAGACTGCCATCCGGAGACCATGTAGAAGGGCCTCGTATTCAGCTGCGTTGTTGGAGTCCGTGTACATTATCTGAAGTACGTATTGGACTGTATCTCCAGTTGGGGATGTCAGAACGACGCCGGCCCTCAGGCCAGCCAACATTTTGGAGCCATCAAAGTGCATGATCCAGTTGGAATATGCGCCGTACTCTTTAGGGAGTTCGGCTTTAGTCCATTCGGCGATGAAGTCGGCCAAAACCTGCGACTTAATAGCTCGCCGTGGCTTGTAAGTTATGTCGAACGAAAGGAGCTCGATGGCCCATTTGGCAATCCGGCCCGTTGCGTCGCGGTTGTTTATAATGTCATTAAGAGGTACTTCGGAGGCTACTGTTATCGAACACTCTTGGAAGTAGTGTCGCAGCTTCCGGGATGCCATGAACACTGCGTATGCTATCTTTTGATAATGCGGGTACCGTGACATGCATGGAGTTAGGACAGTGGACACGTAGTAAACTGGTTTTTGGAGAGGGAACTTGTGTCCGTCCGTTTCTCGTTCGACAATGAGCACCGCGCTTACAACTTGATGGGTTGCCGCGATTTGTAATAGCATTGGTTCGCCCGTGTTGGGCGCGACCAGGACCGGATTTGTTGCCAATATGGCTTTGATTTCTTCGAGTCCGGCCGTGGCGTCATTCGTCCACTCGAAGTGTTCGGTGCGCCGCAAGAGGCGATAAAGGGGTAATGCCTTTTCTCCTAAGCGGGAGATAAAGCGGCATAGAGCCGCCACGCATCCAGTCAATTTTTGTATTTGTTTGAGGTCTTTTGGGATATCCAATTGTGACAGAGCTCGGATCTTGGATGGGTTTGCTTCAATTCCTCTACCGGATACGATCAAGCCCAAGAGCTTTCCGGCTGGTATGTCGAAAACGCATTTTTCCGGGTTGAGCTTAATGTCATATGCTCGGAGATTGTCGAATGTGAGCCTCAAGTCGTCTACTAGAGTTTCGACGTGCTTGGATTTGACGACCACATCATCTATGTATGCCTCCACTGTTTTGTCGATATGGTTTGCCAGACATGTCTGAATCATGCGCTGATATGTTGCGCCGGCATTTTTGAGCCTGAAGGGCATTGTGTTGAAGCAGAATGGGCCGTATGGAGTGATGAATGCCGTTGCGGCTTGGTCTGGCTCTGCCATCTTAATTTGGTGGTAGTCGGAGTATGCATCGAGGAAGCACAATGAATCGTGTCCTGCGGTAGCGTCGATAATTTGATCGATGCGGGGAAGGGGGAAGGGATCCTTTGGGCAAGCCTTGTTAAGGTCCTTTAAATCGACACACAGGCGCCAGGATTTGTCCTTCTTTGGTACCATTACCAGGTTTGCTAGCCAGTCCGGATGTTTTATATCTCTAATGAATCCGGCCTCCAATAGTTTGGCTAGCTCCTCTCCCATGGCCTATCTCTTAGGTTCGGAGAAGCGTCGAACAACTTGTTTGACTGGCTTGAATCCTTTTAGGATATTTAGGCTGTGCTCGGCCAGCCGGCGTGGGATTCCTGGCATGTCTGAAGGGTGCCAGGCAAAGATGTCCCAATTTTCGCGTAGGAATTCTCGTAGTGCGGTGTCTACATCAGGGTTTAATTATGCCCCGATGGAGGCCGTCTTTGTAGGGTCCATTGGATGGACTTGGAATTTGACTATTTCGTCCGCCGGTTTAAAAGAGGTGGACTTGGATCTCTTATCGAGTATCACATCGCCCCTGTTCACCATGGAGAGCAGCGTAGTGAGTTCCTCGGCCGCTAGGGCTTCGGATAGTGCCTCAAGGGCAAGTGCGGCTGTTTTGTTTTCAGCGCGGAGTGCTATGTCTGGGTCACTAACAAGAGTGATGATTCCGTTGGGTTCGGGCATTTTGAGCTTCATGTACCCGTAATGGGGTATAGCTTGAAAAATTGTGAATGCCTCTCGCCCTAATAGAGCGTGGTATCCGCTGCTGAACGGGGCCACTTGGAATGTGACCTCCTCGGACCTGTAATTATCCGGCGTGCCGAACACCACATCCAGTGTGATTTTTCCTGTACAGCATGCTTCCCGACTGGGGATTATTCCTCTAAAGGTTACGCTGCTTTGCTCAATGCGGCTCCAGTCTATTTCCATTTTTCGAGGGATTTCCTCATAAATGAGGTTTAATCCGCTGCCGCCATCCATGAGTACCTTGGTAAGGTGAAAGCCGTCCACTATTGGACTGAGGACCAATGCGGCTGGTGCTCGGGCTGTTCTGAATTTAGGTTCGTCACTGGCATTAAAGGTAATAGCCGTGTCACTCCATGGATTTATTGTTGCTACCTAGTGGACTTCGGCGAGGCTGCGGAGTGTTCGTTTCCTTATATTATTTGATGCCAAAGTTTCGAAGACTGTTAATACCGTACTGGTATTGCTGGGCTGGTGCTCTGGAGCTAGAAGCTCTTCGCCACTTTTGGCCACCTGCCGTAGTATCCAACATGCTCTAAGGCTATGAGTTGGCGTGGCGCCCTCTGTACTATGAATTTTGCAGGGGTCCATTGAGCCATCCCTCCAGTACGGTTCCATGCCCTTTAGAGGGTTTTTGCTTTTTGGTATTTAACCCAGGTGCCTGGTAATGGTGCACCCTTTTATTTTGGACTAGGGTTGTGTTCAAGGCCGGATTATCCCAAAATTTGATTTCGGTTTTCCAGGCGCTCTCCATCGCACAGTACTTTCGTACTATGGACGCCAAGTCAGCAAAGCGTGTAATTTTGCGACGACTTATGGCGTTGAGGATTCCTTCGTCCGTGCAATTAATGCAGAAGAATGAAATTGCGTCCTCTTCACGACAGTCCTTTATCCTGTTCATGACCAGGAGGAATCTGGACCAGTAATGATGTACTGTTTCAGCGGGCTCTTGCCGGATTTGGGATAGATCGCTTATGTTTGGCCGGGCGGGTGGAGTTAAATTCTGAACTCCGTCCGATCTAAGACTCAGGGGCCAAGAAGCTTCCGAACTTGGAAGCTCGGGTTCTTGGACGTTGTCCGATGAATCTAGCCCGCTGCCTGACATTAAGTTCAGGGCTTGAGTGGTGTTCTCTACTCCGCGGGAATCCGGCATGGAGGGGTCACTACTAGGAAAAGGGCTATAGATAGGACTGATTCTAATGGCGCACCAGGTAAGTAGTGCGCCACTACTATATACTAATGGCGCACCGGTTGCTCGTGCGCCATTAGTGTGGAAGACACTAATGGCGCACCGTGCTCACGGTGCGCCACTACTATTGATTTATTTCCCATTTTTCCTACAAACTAATGGCTCATGGACGGCAAAGTGCGCCATTACTAGTTAGAACTAGTAATGGCGCACGACCAAGACAGTGCGCCATTAGTATATATTTTTTTACTTTTTTGCAAACCTACTAATGGCGCACTGTACCAGAGTGCGCCATTACTAGTTTAAACTAGTAATGGAACACTTTTCCACAGTGCGCCATTAGTATACATATGTTTTTTTTTTTACTTTTCTGCAAAAATTACTAATGGCGCACCACCTGCCGGTGCGCCATTAGTAATCAGGGTTACTAATGGCGCATTCTGTGGTGGTGCGCCATTAGTAACCTGGGACGCACAAGATATTTTGGACAGCCCACCTACCCACTCACTTTCCCCACTTCATTCTCTCCACCTCCTCCTCCAAGCTTGTCTCGGCTGCCTCCTCCTCCTCACCTCATTTCCACCATAGATTCATCAAAATTAAGTGGTGAAATCACCTTTTTTTGATAGGTAAGTAAGGGGAAAGCTATCTTCATGATGTAGATCTACTTTTTTTCTCCCTAGCTCGCTCCAACAACGTGCACATGCACTTTTTGTGGCCTAGCTAGATCTATGTATGTTTGTGGTGTTGCTTGTGTTTGTGGTGTTGCATATATGTTTGTGTTTGCCAATATTTTGCCGGAATGTTGATTCATTTCCGTTTCGGCGAGAATTTTGGCACTATGCATTCTTTTTGGTCCTATTTTTAGGGAAGGTCATGCCAATTTTTTTCTTGGTTCTAAAATATCGTTTTTCTCTACCCCGCAGACGACCATGGTCCGCACGATGACCGAAGGCATCGTGAATAGGTTTTTGAGCTCCGCGAAGGCCGAGATGCTTCAAAAGAACGAGACGGAGATAAGATGTCCGTGTCGAAGATGCAAGCTGAAGAGCCTTATTGCGGACCCGGATTCCGGGCAGGTGCGGGACCACCTGCTCTTGCGTGGTTTCATGGATGGCTATCGGTGGCAAGGTGATGAAGATGACTATGAAGTCGTCCATGGAGGTCGGGCAAGAAATGAGGAAGTGCAACAAGACAACCACCGCGGCGAGGGCGGGCGAGAAGACGAAGAATCTCCAGGACATGATCACGACGGTGATGATGTACACAATCATCATGTAGAAGATGTCGTACATGATGATGAGGAAGATCAAGACGAAGGGCATGATCATGAAGATGAAGATGCCGGAGCAGACGACGATGGAGGCTGGGTGCAGGCCCCTCATATTCAAGAGCTGCTTCGCAAGCAGACGGATAACGCAAGAGCTGCCGCCCGAGAGAAAGCCAAGCTGGATCAACTGGAGATAGACGCGGTTACTCCATTGTATGAAGGATGCAGGCCCGAGGATACCCGCCTGAAAGTAACGCTCATGGCTCTGGAGATGAAGGTAAAATACAAAATGACCGACGCATGCTTCGACGAGAACATGTCATTCTGGCACGAACGTCTTCCCAAGGGGAACAAGTGCCCGACCAGTTTCGAGGAGGCGAAGAAAATTGTGTGTCCTTTGGATTTACCGCACATGAAATACCATCTGTGCAAGAACAATTGCATCATTTATCGGGACGAGCACGCAGAGTCTACCATATGTCCGGTGTGTGGCGTCACTCGATACAAGAAGAGGAAGAAAGCTCCTCGAAAATTGGTGTGGTACTTTCCGATCACTCCTTGTCTGCAGCGGTATTTCGCGGACCCTAAGGTAGCAAAGCTCCTGTGTTGGCACGCGGATAGGGAGGAGAAGAAGCGGGAAGATGACGGAAATGATCCGGAGATAAATAAATAAGACAAGATGCTGAGTCATCCTAAGGATGCGAGCCAGTGGCAAGCGTTGAACTTCGAATACCCAGAGTTTGGGAAGGATCCAAGGAACATCGTGCTGGGCGCGAGCACCGATGGAGTCAATCCGTTTGGCAGCCAGAGAAGCACACACAGCACCTGGCCTATGTTTGTGTGGATGTACAACCTTCCCCCCTGGTTGTGCATGAAGAGGAAGTACATTCACATGAGTATGCTAATTGAAGGGCCGAAACAACCAGGGAGCGACATCAATCTGTATCTGGGGCTGCTGAAGGAGGAGCTAGACACGTTGTGGAAAATGCCAGCCAATACGTGGGACGCCGTAGAGAAAGAATATTTCCCTATGAGAGCCGCACTGCTCATGACGGTGCACGACTATCTTGGTTACGTATATCTCACGGGGCAGGTAGTCCACGGATTTTCTGGATGCGTAAGGTGCATGGATGACACAACGTATCGCCAGCTAGATAGAGATCCCGGGTCTTCGAAAACCGTGTTCATGGGACATCGAAGGTGGCTTCGCGATGATGACCCGTGGAGGAAACGCAAGGATCTGTTCGATGGTGAAACCGAACCCCAAAAACGCCCGTGTACGAGGAGCGGCGAGGAAATAGATAAGCTGTTGAAAAATTGGAAAGACTGCCCACTGCCGGGAAAGAAGCAAAAGGCGCCAGAGCCGGGAAAGAAGCGAAAGACGCCAGAGCCACTGCTGAAGGTATGGAAAACGAGGTCTGTTTTCTGGGACTTGTCGTACTGGAAGATCCACCGTGTGCCTCACAGCCTTGATGTCATGCATATCACGAAGAACGTGTGCGAGAGTCTGCTTGGTAGCCTGCTCAACATGCCAGAGAGGACCGAAGATGGGCCGAAAGCAAGGGCAGACTTGAAATCAATGGGCATCAGGCAGGAGCTTCACACTAATGATGATGATGATGATGATGATGAGGCGAAGCAGGACACAGAAAGTCGTCGCTAAGGCAAAAAGGCCAAGAAGACCGGAAATGACTACCCTCCCGCGTGCTTCACTCTAAGTCAGGAGGAGATCGAGCAGTTTTTCACCTGCCTCCTAGGAGTAAAACTTCCTTACGGTTACGCGGGGAAGATAAGCAGATACCTAGACCCAGCGAAGCAGAAGTTCAGCGGGATGAAGTCTCATGAATGTCACGTGCTGATGACGCAGATACTTCCAGTTGCAATCCGTGGGATCATGGACGCGCACGTCCGTGAAACGCTATTTGGCCTATGCAACTTTTTCGACATCATCTCTCGGAAGTCGATTGGCGTGAGGCAACTCAGAAGGCTACAGGAAGAGATCATGGTGATACTATGCGAGCTTGAGATGTACTTCCCGCCCGCATTCTTCGATGTTAGGGTGCATCTGCTGGTCCATATCGTGGAGGATATCATCCAACTCGGGCCGACGTTCCTGCACAGCATGATGCCATTCGAAAGGATGAATGGTGTAATCAAAGGATACGTTCAGAACATGTCACGTCCAAAGGGAAGTATAGCCAGGGGCTTTCTGACCGAAGAGTGCATCTCCTACTGCACGAATTATCTAGACATCGAGAACCCCGTTGGCCTGCCCGTCAACAGGCACCTCGGCAGGCTCGCTGGATGGGGTCACCGTGAGGGTCGCTGCAAAATGCATGTCGACTTCGAGGGTCGACTCGCCGACTTTGAAAGAGCAAACCTAGTCGCGCTACAACACATAGACGTGGTCGATCCTTGGGTGGTAGAGCACAAAACCTTTATTGAGAAGACGTACAATGACCGAGGCCAATAGTGGACGGACGGAGATATACTCAAAGAGCACAACTCATGTTTCACGCGTTAGTTCAAGCAGAAGCTTCTGTCGTACCCTTTACATGAGGATTCTTCCGCGGAAGAACAACTCATATTCGCCTTGTCACAGGGCGCCGAGCACAACCTGATGACCTATGAGGCGTACGATATCAATGGCTACACATTCTACACCGAGGACAAGGACATCAAGAGCGATGGTTATCAGAACTCCGGGGTAACGATGGAATCCTACACCGGTAAGGACAAGGACAGATACTACGGAAGGATCGAGGAGATCTAGGAGCTGAGCTACGCTGGAGAGAAGGTGCCGATGTTCCGTGTCAGATGGGCCAAGAGCGTCCTAAAAGAAGACCGATATTTCACCACCATGGTTATACCCGAAGCCAAATCCAAGACCGCGGGCGCAAACGTCACCATGAAAAATGAGCCATGGATACTGGCTTCCTAAGTGGACCAATGCTTCTTCATTACCGACCCGCCAAAGCCCAGTCGTGTTGTCGTGAGGAGAGGCGAAAGGAAGATCATCTGAATGGATGGAGTAGCCAATGAGCAAGACTTCGACAAGTACGGCGACCCGAAGATCGAACATGACGACGACGATGAAGTAGCAGCACACACCACAGGAAGAAGCAGGACCACCCTACCTAAAGGACGTCCGTTCCACAGAAGAACTCCATTTGTGAAAAAGAAGGGCAAGAAGATTGTGAACAGATAGCTAGCTAAGATCGATTGTATTTAAATCGTAGTCTTCATTTCTCGATTGTATTTCATGGGCACTTTTTGATATCATGAATATTTTTAAATTTCATGGGCACTTTTTGAAATCATGAGGACACTTGATCTCGATCCCCCTCCATCTCGATCTCGATTCCAGGAGGACATATTTAAACACAAATAAATATAAAAAACAGCATTTAAAATGCATAAAAAAATATTGGGGAGCCTGGGAATCGAACCCAGGACCTCCTGGTTGTGTGCTGCGTGCTGACCAGTCGGGCTAGTGGGTGGGTTATGTTGTAGATAGGGCTACGTTGTAGATAGGGCTAGTGGGCTAGATTAAAACAAAATTCTAATGGCGCACCGAGGGGTGGTGCGCCATTAGAATAGCCGTACTTATGGCGCAGAGGGCGTGGTGCGCCATTAGAAAGCTTCCCCCCCCACTAAATCCCCAATCTCTCTAATCTCTCCCCTGCCTCATCAATCTCACCCGCTGCCCCCCGTGTTCGCCGTCCCCCTCGCCGCCCCCTCGCCTCCTTCGTCGTCCCCGAGCCCAGCGCCACCTCCCTCGCCGTCCCCGAGCCGAGCGCCACCTCCCTCGACGTCCTCCCGCCCAAGCGCCCCCTCCCCCCGCGGCCCCGCCTGCGCCCTCGACATGCTCGCCGTCCAACACCGTGCGGCCTGCCCAGGAGGACCGCCGCCGTCTTCCTCTTTGACTACGAGGACCCGAATGAGCTCGGACGCCTAGGAGGATCGCCACCGCTCGACGCCCTCGACCGTGCGGCCTGCCCAGGAGGAGCGCCACCGCTCGACGCTGAATTCGCGCCGCCTCGACTAGCTCCGGCTGCCCCGAGTCGCCCTCGACCTCCCAAGTGAGTACCCGAGCCGCTTCCCCCTCTTCCCCCTCTTTATTTCCTTCTGATGTGTTCTAGGGTTGGGGGTTGGAGAAATTTGGACAAGGAAAGGGGGTTGGAGAATTAAGTAGCTAGGGTTTTCCAAATGTTCAAATCTCTGAGCTTGCATTTAGATGCATTTTAGAGGATACTTGGTCCATATTCATTTGGTCCATATTCATTTGCAGTGAACATACATTTTCACTGTTCTTATAATATTTGCTTGATGTCAGATTATGCTATGAGGATATTAGTCTAAGCCCAGTCTTGGATGCATTGTTTTATCCTGCGGTGGTTAAACCGGTTCTGAAAATTATCTAGTTTGACCTGTACTTGTCCAGCTATCATAATCTATTCTTTGACCATGGCAGTAGCTGGCATTTTGTTATGATAATTTCAGCATATATCTTACTATCCTTTGCTGATCTCGTTGTATTTTCAATGCACAGGCAACTCTCCGACGAAGTCTCCTCCAGGTAATATATGTCTCATGCTTTCTAAAGAGTACTAGTATACTGACTAAACTATCCACTTGCTATGCTCAGCTGCTCTGTTGTCTGAATCATGACACTTTGCCAGCTGAAACTTGCCTATCACACTGTCGCTATATTGCTCAACTAAAAACACAAATATTTGTAGTTTTTGTCTGCCATAATGCAACTAAGCATACTAGTCTCAACTAAGCATACTAGTTTTTTGTAGTGAGACAGTAAGATAGTGAGACAGTAAGAAGGAAACTTCCCAGATTATGTAGAAAGAAAATACTTGGTTTGATAGCAAGTACCATGACATGAATAAAAAAACATATACGGTGGGAAAAATAAAATGGCAGAAACCTGGGAGGTTCTGGTTTGCTGTATCTCCACCAGTTTGGGTTGGCGAATGTGGATGATTTTTTTATCCTGTGAACTCATTGTACTGCTACAAGAATTTGATATCATCATGGTGTAATTTTGTTAACATTCTGGTTTTGTTAGATAGTGGCTACACTAATCTAGAGTGATATAATTTTCCTTCCCATTGGGTATCATCATGTTCAGTGTATACAGTTATAACATCATGTGGGTTTTTTAAGTCTGTTTACAGCTCATGTGGGTTCTAACATCATGTGGGTTGGTGAATGTGGATGATTTTTTTATCCTGTGAACTTGAATGTTGCAATGCTGTTTTCTTCAGAGGCTACTGTCAAAAACTTGAGCTACTATCTTGCAAAGATGATGATCATCTTGCTAGTTTACTGGGTTTTGTCTCCGACCATTGTGTCGTGATGAATTTGCAGGTACCCCGAGAGGCCCTTGAGTTTGCCGGAATGTTGATTAACTTCCGTTCCGGCAAATTCGGGTAATCCATATGTCCTTTTTTTAGCAAAGGTCATGCTGAAATTTTAGCATGACTTCACTAAAAATAGGACATGTGGGGTACTTGCGACTAATGCATGGACCGGGGTATCTTAGTACTTAGTTAAGTAGGATCAAATGCCCCGCCATTCTTGCTGCATTAAACCATAGGTGGCAATAGAGCCAAGTGATTAGTGCCAAGTGATTAGGCCCAACCTAGGGTGCCTCGGCTTAGGCTTTTTGGGTGCCTCGGCGTTGACAAACCCAAAATGATAAAAGGTTAGCTTTTAGGATGCCTCGGTGTCGACAAACCCTAAATGATGAGACCATGATCTTGTTCCTTGACAATAACCAACTTTTTGACCAAACTGTTTTCCTATTTAAAGCGAAACATGGCCAACAACGATGAGGCCGGCGGTTCGGGCGGCAAGTAATTCTGGGAGCTGTCCCAGGAGATGGAGGAACAACCTCACCGCTATGAGGACGCCGCGGAAGACACCGATCCTGATTACACAACCCCTAGTGGCGTCGGGGATGACACCACTGATGGTGCCGCCGAGGATGCCACCACTGATGATGGCGGCGCACACACAGATGGCAGCCAACCGAATAAGCAAAGGAAGGACCGGCGCCCGAATGCGCTCCGCACCCTCAAGGAGGAATTCACTCAAGTGGACTCCGACGGGAATCTAACGGAGCCCAAACATATAGTCAAGGGGTACTCAGTTCAGCTCGGGTGCATTCTCCGGAGCACCGTCTCGATCAACATCGAGAACCTTAGGCATAAGGACCGAGGGAATTTGCGCAGCCTCCTCTTCATGAAGCGGCACGAACGATACAAGTTCCCCGCCGAATTTGAAAACACACGCCTCTCAGGGAATAAAGTGAACAGTGCCGCCCTCACAAAGATGAGCACGGCCCTGTCTACTTGGAGAAGCGCGGTGAAGAGAATGATTGATAAAGGTGATAGTTATGAGAAGATCAAGGCGAAATATCCTTTGATGAGCGAAGATGACTACAACGAGTTCAAGATAAAGTGCGAGAGCAGTGCAACTACCGAATCAAGTCAGTGGGGGAAAGAAATGCGGGAGTTGAACTTAGGGGAACACAAACTCGGTCCCGGCGGTTACAGAGTGGTGGACCCTATATGGGACAAGGAGGACGCGGAGCGTGCCGAGCAAGGCCTACCACCCCGCTTCGAGAAATACAGCGGGAACAAGCAGAACAGGAACTATGTCAGGGCCCGGTACAAGGAGGACCCGATAACAAAGGAGCTTACCACGGATCCGAAGACCAGGGCACTTGAGCTTGTTCTGGTAAGGAATACACCCCCACGTAATTAGCTACATATGGTTGCACTCTAACTAATCCCCAATATTTCTAAATGGTTCACGTTCCTTTCACAGGAAACTAAAAGCAGTAGCGCGGGGTTGTCTCAGAGCTCCCCTTTCGACAACCCTTTAAATAGGGCGTTGAACATAATGAAAAGCAAGGATAAGCTCACTAAGCCGACGTCAGCTGGTCGTGTGGCCGGCAAAGGCTTGTCCACAAAATGGGGGTCATACTATACTGTTGGTGTGCGAAAGGAGAAAAAGGCCAGCTCGGAAAGCCAGACGCGCGAGGTTGAAGCACTCAAGGCACAAGTGGCGCGGATTCCGGAGCTTTTCCAAGAGCAAGTGGAACAACAACTGGGAACGAAGCTCAACGCCATGGTGCCTATGTTGATTCATGGGCTAACGACGTGGATTGCAGGCGGCCAATAGGGGCCTCCCCCGGTTCCCAGCTTGACGGCCAGCAACTCGCACAACGCGCAGGCGGCGCCATTGGTGTCTCCGGCGGTGGCGCCATTGGTGTCTCTGGCGGAGGCGGTATTCGTGTGTCCGACGCCGGCACGGGCATTGGAGCTTAATGCACCCGGGTGTACGCCGGCCGGCACCTCGCCAGCAAGCTCCCCCTCCGTCAGTTGCATGCCCGCTGTTGGCAGTGCCTCAACATTAGCCGAGCTCGACGGCATCATGGTAACTAAGCCTCTCGGCCGATGACTTCATCTCCTTGCCTTTGACTGGGCATCCCTGATGCCCTATACATGTTTTCGCAGGGCACCGCCGATGTTCCTTGCACTCTTCTGCACTTCGTGGGCGCCGAGTTGGTCGATGTCGCCAAGGGCAGAATCGTTCAACCGGGCAACCGCATGTTCCACGGTAATCCGATGCCACCCACAGTGTATAGGGTTGAAGTGGTTCGGGTGCTGCCAGGCTGCGACGAGAAGTTACCTCCGGTTCGACCCGCTGGGGCCGACGAAGAAGATCAGATGACCCTCAGCGCCTGTGTAAACTGGCCGCTGCTTTGGTCGAAGAGCCAGATTCGTTTGGGGGTGGGGGACACCACCCCACAGACAAGACCGCCAGTCGTGCCGGCGCCAAGCCATGGAAAGAACGCCACAACGCTACCGGACCTGCCGGACATCCCTATGTCGGACATCCCTATGGCACAGGATCCGGACAACCCTATGGCACAGGATCCGGACGACGACGACAACGACGACGGTACATTTACCAAAGTCGATAAGTACTTTGCCGAACATGGGTACGTTGTCGAGTTCTGCGGGCCTCTTTCTCAAGAACCCAACCAAGACGACCGCAATCTAGCTGGTACGGCGGAGAAATCCAATTGCAATAGGCGTCGTCTGCCGTTCAGTTTTCAAGAGACGCCTCCAGCTCCCGCCTTCACCGAGCCTCAGATAGCTGAGGTGCGAAATATTATCAGCCCCAACACGCTCAAGAAAGCGGTCTGTGAGCAGAACTCGGTCCCATTACAGGAGATCAAGAAGAAGGGACGGAAACGAAAGACTAACAAGGGCGCCAGTGCGAGCCAGCCGGCACCGAGTTCGATCCGTGCTTAGGACGGGCCACCTTCACCTAAGGATATCTCGAGGAGGGTGCATGTGGCGGGTAGGGCGATGCTACCGCCAAATATGCTGAATGCTGCAACCGGTGCTATGCGGAGTCTGCACGACAGTGTTCTTTCTTTGGAGAAGCGGCGTCTGAGAAAGAATGATGTGGCATACCCGGTTTTCGCGGCCAAGGTGCCAGAGGGCAAGGGCTTTGCGGATGGAGACATCGGGGGTACGATCGTCCTACGGTTTGATGACATTTTTGGTATGTTTAACCTTCATCCGCTGCACTACACCTTCGTTCGGCTGTTTTCGCTGAGCATGGAGATGCGGATCATTAGAGACAAGACCCCGGACATCGTGACAGTCGACCCCTTCTACATGTGTGCCAAGTACTTGAACTGCGCTGGGGACCGCCAAGTTGCGAGTTCACACCTCGAAGGCGTCATTCTGGCAAACCCAAATAAGGATAACTTCCTTGTGGCTTACTTTCCCGAGTAAGTCATCCCTTAACCGCCCCGTAACATATGATTTCTTAGATTTTGATCATTCTTTTTTTTCTAACATTCCGTGTTCTGTGCAGTGACACACATTGCACACTCATCCTCTTATGCCCGAAATATTCCATGGCCACGTATTTCGACCGGAACCGTAACTCCAAGATAGACTACACAAATGTCAAGAAATTTCTTGATGATGTTCTCCCCGGCTACGCGAAATCTGGAGGCACCTTCACCAGGGCAGTTCGTAAGTACGGCAAGCACATGTTCTCACACAATACGAAGTCCTGCTATGTCAAGCAGCCGCCTGGCGGTCAGAAGGATGCCTACTACGCCCTCCATCACATGCGGGCGATCGTAAGGGACCATCATCAACTTCTGCTACCAGATAATCTCAAAGATTGGGCCGCGAGGTTATCGGCAGTCGAGGACGCGGACCTCAGACAAGAATTCTTTCGCATCCAGTCGGAGTTTGCGGACATCATCCATCAAGATGTCCTTCATACCTCGGGGCAGTTCTTCGTCAGATATCAACCGTCCAACAGTGAGATAGATGAAACGCTACAAATGCAGGGTGACAACGACCGCGATTTCATGACCATCACGACAGACGGCGGCTTCATCCATGCTCTTGTCCGATGAATCGAGTCGAAAGTAGTGATGTGTAGTTCTGAAACATTGATTAGCTCATGTTGTAATTAAACTTTAATGAATTCGTATGTCTCTTTGGTTTGGACAGTCGTTCAGCTTAGATGTAATCGATGCTATTTATTAGTAGGACCATGAATCGTGCTATTAATGTCTTACTTTTATCTTTCAATCCTTTTGCTGCATACTTACATATTGCTTATGTATTGTCTGTTGTTTGGCTTGTGCATAGAGATGCCGTCGTATGTCGTGTACAAGGGTAAGGTTCCCGGAGTCTACGACGACCGGGAGGAGTGTCGGAGACAGGTTCACCGTTTCAGCGGTAACAGTTACAAAGGGTACACCACTAGGGCGGAGGCCGAATCTAGATATGCCCGCTATCTAGTGGGAGAGAGGAATGAGCATTGGAGGAACCGGATGAGGACCAGTTTGATCGCGATGATGCTCATCGTGATGACCACAACTCTCTTTTATGTGATGGTAGTTTAGATGATCGATATCGACTTGTAATGTGAAGACAAACTCGATACTCGCGGTCTTGAGACTTGTAATGTTTTATCTTTGTTCGGTCTTTTGAATTCGGAGGCTAATATGATGAATTGTATTCGGAGACTAATCTTCTATTGTATTCGATGAATCTGATGTTGCTGTGTGCTGCTGTCTATATTCTGTCCAATAATATATTTTGTAACCTGTGCAAAAATCAGAAAAGCAAAAAAAAAAGAAAAACCAAATATTCATACTAATGGCGCATCAAGGCCGAGTGCGCTATTAGTATGCCAAAGGATACTAATGGCGCATTGTGGCAGAGTGCGCCATTAGTGTGACAAAGCACATGGTTACATATGGCCCCCCGGGAGGCATACTAATGGCGCATGGTGTTACATACTAATGGCGCACTGGCAGGTGCGCCATTTGTAAAAAATTCTAGTGGCGTGCTACTAATGGCGCACCAGTAGTGCGCCATTAGTAGGCAAAACCGGTGCGCCATTAGTAGGCCTTTTCCTAGTAGTGCGTCAGGAATCCGGACATAGCTAGTCCTTAGGATAGAAGAAGGGTCGCCATATTGTTCCTCTACCACATCAACGTGGTGGGTAGCCTGGGGAGAGTTAATCTCTCTCATATCGGTTTTAGGCCCAATCTGGTCGTAGTCTGTAGCGACTCCCAGGGCGGCGATGCCATCCAAGAGCTCGTTTAAGGAGGAGAGCTCCATCGGATCTAACTGCTCGGCAAGTTCCGAGTTGACGTGAAGATTGCTTTTTATGACCCGAGAAGTCATCGTCGGCGCGGCGGCCGAACGGGCGGTCATAAGAAAACCACCTAGCCGGAGAGTTTGGCCGATGGCCAAAGCTCCTTTAGCAACGGTGCCGTCTTTAAAGACGGGATGAGGCATCCTTCCTGATGGCAATGGCACAGAGGAACTCTCAATGAAAGCACCAATGTCGGTGTCAAAACCGGCGGATCTCGGGTAGAGGTTCCCGAACTGTGCGTCTAGGCGGATGGTAACAGGAGACAAGGGACACAATGTTTTTACCAAGGTTCGGGCCCTCTCGATGGACGTAAAACCCTCCTCTTGCTTGATTAATATTGATGATATGGGTAGTACAAGAGTAGATCTACCAAGAGATCAAAGAGGCTAAACCCTAGAAGCTAGCCTATGGTATGATTGTTGTTCGTCCTACGGACTAAAACCCTCCGGTTTATATAGACACCAGAGAGGGTTAGTGTTACACAGAGTTGGTTACAATGGTAGGAAATCTATATATCCGTATCGCCACGCTTGCCTTCCACGCCAAGGAAAGTCCCACCCGGACACGGGACGAAGTCTTCAATCTTGTATCTTCATAGTCCAGGAGTCCGGCCAACGGTGATAGTTCAGCTATCCGGACAACCCCTAATCCAGGACTCCCTTAGGAGTGCATCTACATACCCTTGTAGATCGCTAAGCGGAAGCGTTCAAGTGAACGGGGTTGATGGAGTTGTACTCGTCGTGATCCAAATCACCGATGATCCTAGTGCCGAACGGACGGCACCTCCGCGTTCAACACACATGCAGCCCGGTGAGGTCTCCCATGCCTTGATCCAGCAAGGAGAGAGGGAGATGTTGGGGAAGACTCCATCCATTAGCAGCACGCCGGCGTGGTGGTGGTGGAGGAGCATAGCACTCCAGCAGGGCTTCGCCAAGCACCGCAAGAGACGAGAAGGGAGAGAGGTAGGGCTGCGCCAGGGAGAGGTTAGAACTCTTTTTGTTTGCAGCCCCAAAGATCTCAACTATATATAGGGGAGAGGGAGGGGGCTGCGCCCCCTCTAGGGTTCCCACCCAAGGGGTGCGGCAGCCCCAAAACCCATCTAGGGTGGCGGCCAAGGGGGGGAGTGGGGGAAACTTTCCCCCCAAGTAAGGTGGAGGCGCCCCCTCCCCAAACCCTAGGCGCCTTGGGCTCTGGTGGCGGGGCGCACCAGCCCACCTGGGGCTGGTCCCCTCCCACACTTGGCCCATGCTGCCCTCTGGGGCCGCTGGCCCCACTTGGTGGACCCCCGGGACCCTCCCGGTGGTCCCGGTACATTACCAATAGCACCCGAAACTTTTCCGGTGACCAAAACAGGACTTACCATATATAAATCTTTACCTCCGGACCATTCCGGAACTCCTCTTGACGTCCGGGATCTCATCTGAGACTCCGAACAACATTCGGTAACCACATACAAACTTCCTTTATAACCCTAGCGTCATCGAACCTTAAGTGTGTAGACCCTACGGGTTCGGGAGACACGTAGACATGACCGAGACAACTCTCCGGCCAATAACCAACAGCGGGATCTGCATATCCATGTTGGCTCCCACATTTTCCACGATGATCTCTTCGGATGAACCACAATGTCGAGGATTCAATCAATCCTGTATTCAATTCCCTTTGTCTAGCGGTATACTACTTGCCCGAGATTCGATCGTCAGTATCCCGATACCTTGTTCAATCTCGTCACCGGCAAGTCCCTTTACTGGTTTTGTAACACATCATCTCGTGATCAACCCCTTTGTCACATTGTGCACATTTTGATGATGTCCTATCGAGTGGGCCCAGAGATACCTCTCCGTCACACGGAGTGACAAATCTCAGTCTCGATTGTGCCAACCCAACAGACACTTTCGGAGATACCCGTAGTGTACCTTTATAGCCACCCAGTTACGTTGTGACGTTTGGTACACCCAAAGCATTTCTACGGTATCCGGGAGTTGCACAATCTCATGGTCTAAGGAAATGATACTTGACATTAGAAAAGCATTAGCATACGAACTACACGATCTTTGTGCTAGGCTTAGGATTGAGTTTTGTCCATCACATCATTCTCCTAATGATGTGATCCCGTTATCAACGACATCCAATGTCCATGGTCAGGAAACCGTAACCATCTATTGATCAACGAGCTAGTCAACTAGAGGCTTACTAGGGACATGGTGTTGTCTATGTATCCACACATGTATCCGAGTTTCCTATCAATACAATTATAACATGGATAATAAACGATTATCATGAACAAGGAAATATAATAATAATAACTAATTTATTATTGCCTCTAGGGCATATTTCCAACAATACCCCCACTCACTCTGTCTACATATACACTGGACCATGAAGACGCGCGTTGCTGCGCCAGTTCATCTTAAACAGTAAACTATGATATATTTGAAACGGATGAACAACAGAAATATTTGTTGAAATTTGAATGGCTTAAGCTAGAATGCCATGGTAGAGGGCATATTTATTCGAAGTTACAGCGGACCCATTTGCATATTTATTTTGATGATGGTATTTCACATATTTGAAATAGTTAGCATATTTGAAGTTAGAACTGACCCGTTAGCATTGGCTGTATTGGCTTGGATCTAGTAGTTAGAACAGGTCAAGTCTCCTCCTAAATCAAGCACCAACGAAGCTGGTGCTCCCTCTCATAAATAGGAGCAGAAAATATATGTCCAAATATACATGTCTACATAGTATCGAGATCAAGATGGTTTTGCTAGTATTCCTGTATAAACAGAAAAACTGAGAAAACGCAAGCACGAACAATAACTGATCCTGAACCACGCGGCAATGGTGGTCAACAATCTCATCTCAAAAACCTTAAAAAAACTGATCATGTGCAGCAAAATATAATATATGTTTTTTCCCTCCAAACCTGGGCGGACACTGGCCCACTGAGCCTTCGACATATAATACCATTTGCCCATACCTGTGATGGATGGAGGCCGTGCTCGTTGCGCCTATATGGGCTTTTTTGGCCACCGATCAGCCCAACGACCGAGGAGATTGCTAGCTCGGTACGCGGAGCAGCAGCCCGAGTACGTGCGCTAGGTCATGACGCAGTGAAAATGCAACGTATCGGTGCCGGTTGTTACGACCAAATGATCTCGTCCGTTCCTGCTTCAAGTTTAACGGTTGAGGACGTCAAAACACTGTGGTGGCTCCTAGCTAGCTGAGTTATACTGTTAAGTAATGTGTCCCTGTGCTGGCGTGTGTATTATGGACCCTGATACCCTCCACTCACTCTGTCCACATGCATGCATGTGCCCAGGGACGGATACTTCCTAGCCATGGGTATTTTTCGTCCAGAACTCCAACAACGCACTACATTGTGAAACATTGCTAGAAAAATAAGGCGCACTGCATAGAGCAATGGAGGGTGAATATTCATTTCTGAGCCCAGGCTCGATCATCTGCACTCGATGAAAAGAAAAATCAAAAAAATAAAAAATAAAATTTTTCAAAACAATTCAATTATTTTTGCATGGAAGATAATTTGGTGCGTGAGGTGCGCTTCAAATTTCAGATCATTTGGACATGTAACTAGCTTTCATAAAAAAAGATAAAATTGGGTTAGAACAATACATGAACAGTAAACATTTCACAGACTTCAAATTCTTCCTTTTTGTCGAGAGCTACTCAGTTGTCCAAATGATCTGAAATTTAGAGCGCACCTCACACACCAAATTATTTTCCATGCAAAAAAAACAGAAATTTTTATTTCCTTTTTTTGTATTTTCCGTTCATTGCAGGTGGAGCTGAGCCTAGGCACAGAATCACCTCGTCCAATGGAGGGAGTATACTTGAGCACTGGCGGAGCACGTGTTGCCAAAAAGGGCCTTGGCCCCGCCAGCCCATGGCAAATACAAGTGGGAGATTGAGAGTAGATTGTGCCGTGAATGTAAAAATAATGGAGTCTGCTATGTATTGGCCACCCCTTCTTTCTGTATCAAACGCTCCAATTCTGGATCCTCTCGGCATATGAACTTAGAGAAGAAATAGGTAATTTGTAGAATATATAGTCAAATAGTGGCACGCTGAGAAATTATGCTGTCACCATCAAAATTTTGGATACATTTGATCTTAGTGGAGGCTAAAGGATGATCAAAATAACTCCAATGGAGGCCAATTCTGAACAACCTAGCTTATCAAAATCATATCAAATATTCTTTATTATCACGGGCATACGAGTGGTTCATGGAGTAGAAAGGAGAAACATCTGGTTTTCAGCTCATAATTGTACTTTTTTAGAAATGTTTCAGCGAGCTAATTGCTAATAGGTCAAACTTAAATTAAATCCATGCATTAGAAGCCTCGGTGAAGTGATCAAACACCATCTCATTAGTAGATACACTTCCTTCAATCTACAATATATTTCTTTTCTTACTCTGTATAACATCAAAACAATATTTTTGCCACCACATCTAACAATAGTATGTTAGTAAATAATGAAAGCAAAATCTATGGTGAATCTAACCATGCCATTTTGATCATGTGTTTAATATGAAAATAGTGAAGGTAAGTAGGTGAGGGCATGAAGTAGAGAATGGAGAGTTGCCAATGAACGGACGAGGAAGCAGGGCGTCGAGAAAAGTTCAAACAAATGCAACAAGTCATGAAAGCTTGACATGGGGGGCCAGGTGTCTGGGCAACAGCTAAACAAAGAGTTGCAGAGAGAATCTCAAGCGCCCTCTCTTGTATTTGAGAAAGGGCAGTAAAAGGGAAATAAACAAAATTCTTTAAGAAGCTCTATGCAGAAATAAGCTTACTTGCTCAACAAGTATGTCGCAATAGCATATCTAACCGGACAATCATTTTATGTGTTCTGCAAAAAATCAGCTCCATTATGTCCACCACCGAGGTCGTGCTCGCGACAGCAGGCATCAAGGGCATCATGTGCCTGTTGGGGAACGTAGCAGAAATTCAAAATTTTTCTATGAGTCACCAAGATCTATCTATGGAGAGACTAGCAACGAGGGGAAGGAGACTGCATCTACATACCCTTGTAGATCGCTAAGCGGAAGCATTCAAGAGAACGGGGTTGAAGGAGTCGTACTCGTCGTGATCCAAATCACCGGAGATCCTAGTGCCGAACGGACAGCACCTCCGCGTTCAACACACGTACAGCCCGGTGACGTCTCCCATGCCTTGATCCAGCAAGGAGAGAGGGAGAGGTTGAGGAAGACCCCATCCAGCAGCAGCATAACAGCGTGGTGGTGATGGAGGAGCGTGGCAATCCTGCAGGGCTTCGCCAAGCACCGCGGGAGAGGAGGAGGACTTGGGAGAGAGGAAGAGCTGCGCCAGAACTTAGGGTCCAACTGCCCTCCCACCCCTCCACTATTTATAGGTGGGGGGAGAGGGGGCCGGCCCCCCTAGATCTCATCTAGGGTTGGGGGCGGCGGCCAAGGAGGGAGGAGTGCCTCCCAAGTCAAGTGGAGGCCCTCCCCCTTAGGGTTTCCCCTCTCCCATGCGCATGGGCCTTGGGGGGGGGGCTGGTGCCCCTGGACCACTAAGGCTAGAGCGCCCCCCTACAGCCCATGCTGCTGTATTGGACGTGGTGGAACAATTTCCGGACCTCCGGACCCCTACGGAATCCTCCGGAACCTTCTGGAAGCTTCCCGGTACAATACCGGAAAAACCCGAACTTTACCCAGAACCCGAACAACAACTTTCCATATATCAATCTTTACCTCCGGACCATTCCGGAACTCCTCGTGACGTCCGGGATCTCATCCGAGACTCCGAACAACATTCGGTAACCACATACAAACTTCCTTTATAACCCTAGCGTCATCGAACCTTAAGTGTGTAGACCCTATGGGTTCGGGACCATGCAGACATGACCGAGATGTTCTCCTGTCAATAACCAACAACGGGATCTGGATACCCATGTTGGCTACCACATGTTCCATGATGATCTCATCGGATGAACCACGATGTCAAGGACTCAATCAATCCCGTATTCAATTCCCTTTGTCCAGTGGTATTATACTTGCCCGAGATTCGATCGTCGGTATGCCGATACCTTGTTCAATCTCGTTACCAGCAAGTCTCTTTACTCGTTCCGTAACACATCATCCCGTGATCAACCCCTTGGTCACATTGTGCACATTATGATGATGTCCTACCGAGTGGGCCCAGAGATACCTCTCCGTTACACGGAGTGACAAATCCCAGTCTCGATTCGTGCCAACCCAACAGACACTTTCGGAGATACCCGTAGTGCACCTTTATAGCCACCCAGTTACGTTGTGACGTTTGGTACACACAAAGCATTCCTACGGTATCCGGGAATTGCACAATCTCATGGTCTAAGGAAATGATACTTGACATTAGAAAAGCTTTAGCATACGAACTACATGATCTTTGTGCTAGGCTTAGGATTGGGTCTTGTCCATCACATCATTCTCCTAATGATGTGATCCCGTTATCAACGACATCCAATGTCCATGGTCAGGAAACCGTAACCATCTATTGATCAACGAGCTAGTCAACTAGAGGCTTACTAGGGACATGGTGTTGTCTATGTACCCACACATGTATCTGAGTTTCCTATCAATACAATTAGAGCATGGATAATAAACGATTATCATGAACAAGGAAATATAATAATAACTAATTTGTTATTGCCTCTAGGGCATATTTCCAACAGTCTCCCATTTGCACTAGAGTCAATAATCTAGTTCACATCGCCATGTGATTAACACTGACAGGTCACATCGCCATGTGACCAACATCCAAAGAGTTTACTAGTGTCGCTAAACTAGTTCACATCATCATGTGATTAAGACTCAATGAGTTCTGGGGTTTAATCATGTTTTGCTTGTGAGAGAGATTTTAGTCAACGGGCCTGCAACATTCAGATCCGTATGTACTTCGCAAATCTCTAGGTCATATTGTAAATGCTGCTTCCACGCTCCACTTGGAGCTATTCCAAATGGTTGCTCCACTATACGTATCCGGTTTGCTACTCAGAGTCATACGGATAGGTGTTAAAGCTTGCATCGACGCAACTCTTTACGTCGAACTCTTTATCACCTCCATAACCGAGAAACATATCCTTATTCCTCTAAGGATAATTTTGACCGCTATCCACTACTAGGGAAAAGGCTAGCAGCAGCGCGGGTTTTAGGTGTATCAGTAGCGCGGGGTGGGGCGCTACTAATAAGGCGCTATAGCTAACATATAGCAGTAGCGCGTGGTCACTGGCGTTACTGATACACAAGTGTAGCAGCAGCGCGGTTACTAGGAGCACGCTACTGCTAGTAGCTCTAGCGCCCTTTGCAGCAACGCGCTACTGCTATAGCGGCGCTGCTGCTAACTTCTGTACACTCGCTACTGCTAATTTAACAGGTTTTTTGTTTTTTTGGGCATATTTGTATTGTATTTGAACATGCTTTATAGAAGAATCTTTAGCACATAGAAATGTTATCATGATACACATACAAATGCCTGCGAGACCACGAATATAATCATAGCATATACATACAAATTGTCTCATCATAATCATCATCCAACACAAAGTGGTCTCTCGTCATCATCTCGAGAATAGCGATACAAGTCCTTGATTACTTGCAAAGACATCGTCATCCATCTAAACAATGGTATACGCCAGAAGAGCTATCACTTTGATTAGATGAGTTCGTATCCCTCTCTCGCATTAGTGTGAACCTAAACTAACTACTCCCCGTCGCTCGGAAACCGGAAACCGGCAACACCTGGGCCTGACACTCCGGCCACTCATCGTATATATACTGCTGGCGTAGCACTTCTTCGCCATCGATGATCTATGCACCTGCATCGTCACATGAGTCGATGATATGCAACATATATAGTTGAGCAACAGAAAGAGACAGACTTGACAAAAATAGAAACAACATATCATAAGCATAAATAACAAAGTTCATCGTACCCAAAATGCCCTAACAAGAGTGATCTTCGCTAGTCGAGGAGGAGGACGGTTTGACTACATCACAAATAAATTTTCACTGCGCATAACTCAAAGTTTTGTCATACAGAAAGTATGGACTAAACAGACACATTGTCATATATTGACAATCACTCCAACATGTCGTGCCATCCATCGAGGTCAGGGAGATAGTCCCCGAGCTTAGTGAAAGGCTTCACACTACTAGAAAAACCCCTACTAATGGCGCACCTAATATGGCCATTAATGGCGCATCTGTGGTGCGCCATTAATAGCACGCCATTAGTAATTTTTACTAATGGCGCACCACCTGGTGCGCCATTAGTATCTGGTATACTAATGGCGCACCGCGGGTGCGCCATTAGTATAGGCCAGGGTGCGCCATTAGTATGCCTCCCAGGGGCCATGTATACCCAGGTGCTTTGGCATACTAATGGCGCACTACCCAGTGATGCGCCATTAGTATGCACTGTCATACTAATGGCGCACTGTCATGTGATGCGCCATTAGTATGAATATTAGGTTTTTTTTATTTTTTATTTTCTGTTTTTTGCACAGGTTACAAAATGTATAATTTGACAAAATATAGACAGCACACATCAACAACAGATTCATCGAATACAATAGAAGATTAGTCTTTGAATACAATTCATCATATTAGTCTCCGAATACAATTCATAATATTAGTCTCCGAATTGAAAAGACCGAACAAAGATAGAACATTATATTACAAGTCTCGAGACCGCGAGTAGCGAGTTTGTCTTCACATTACAAGTCGATATCGATCATCTAAACTACCATCACATAGAAGAGAGCTGCGGTCATCACGATGAAACTTGTCTTCATCCGGTTCCTCCAACGCTCCCTCCCCTCTCCCGCTAGATAGCGGGCGTATCTAGATTCGGCCTCGGCCCTTGTGGTGTACCCTTTGTAACTGTTACCGCTGAATCAGTGAACCTGTTTCCGACACTCCTCCCAGTCATCGTAGACTCCGGGAACCTTACCCTTGTACACGACATACGTCGGCATCGCTATGCACTAGCCAAACGAAACGTTAGTACCAATTCACAGACAATACATAAGCAATATATAAGTATGCAACAGAACGATCGGAAGAGAAAAGCAAGACATTAATAGCATCGATTACATCTAAGTTGAACGACTCTCGAAACCAAAGAGACATACTACAAGTTCATTAAAGTCTAATTACAACATGAGCCAATCGATGTTTCAGAACTAGACACAGCATCACTGCTTTCGACTCGACTCAAGGGACCGGAGCGTGGATGAAGCCGCCGTCTATCGTGGGAGTCATGAAGTAACGGTCGTTGTCAGCCTGCATTTGTAGCATTGTGTCGATGTCACTGTTGGACGGTTGATTGTTGAGGTAGAACTGCCCCGAGGTACGAAGGACATCTTGATGGATGATTTCCACAAACTCCGACTGGATGCGAAAGAATTCTTGTCGGAGGTCCGCGTCCTGGATTGACGACATGCTCTTTGCCCAATCTTGGAGTTTACTCGGTAGCAGAAGTTGATGATGGTCCCGTACGATCGCCCGCATGTGATGGATGGCGTAGTAGGTACCCTTCTGACCGCCAGGCGGCTGCTTGATGCAGCAGAACATCGTATTGTGGGAGAACACGTGCTTGCCGTACTTACGAATAGGCCTGGTGAAGGTGCCTCCAGATTTGGCGTAGCCGGGGAGAACATCATCAAGAACCTTCTTGACATTTGTGTAGTCTACATTTGACTGACGGTCTGGGTCGAAATACGTGGCCATGGAATATTTGGGGCTTAGGAGGATGAGCGTGCAACGTGTGTCACTGCAGAAAACACGGAATGTTAAAAGAAAAACGATCGAAATGTAAGAATTCATATGTTATGGGCCGGTTGAGGGGAGGACTTACTCGGGAAAGTAAGGCACGAGGAAGTTATCCTTATCTTGGTTTGCCAGAATGACGCCTTCGAGGTAAGAACTCGCGACTTGCCGGTCCCAAGCGCTGCCCAAGATCTTGGCACGCATGTAGAAGGGGTCGACTATCACGATGTCCGGGGTCTTGTCGCGAATGATCCGCATCTCCATACTCAGCGAAAATAGCCGAACGAAGGTGTAGTGCAGCGGATGAAGGTTCAACATAGCGTGGATGTCATCAAAACGCAGGACGATCGTACGCCCGATGGAGTTATCCACAAAGCCCTTTCCCTCTGGCACCTTGGCCGCGAAAACCGGGTATGCCACATCCTTCTCTCTGGGATGCCGCTTCTCCAAAGCAAGAACACTGTCATGCAGACTCCGCATAGCACCGGTTGCAGCATTGAGCATATTTGTCGGTAGCATCGCCCTACCTGCCACATGCACCCTCCTCGAGATATCCTGCGGTGAAGGTGGCCCGTCCTGAGCACGGATCGTACTCGGTGCCGGCTGGCTCGCACCCTTCTTAGTCTTTCTTTTGTGTGCCTTCTTCTTCTCCTGTAATGGGACCGAGTTCTGCTCACAGACCGCCTTCTTGAGTGTGTTGGGGCTGATAATATTATGCACCTCGCCTAACTGAGGCTCGGTGAAGTCGGCAGCTGGAGGCGTCTCCTGAGAGCTGAACGCCAGACGGCGCCTGTTGCAACTTGGCTTCTCCGCGGTACCAGCTAGATCGCACACGTCTTTTGTTGGGTTTGGTTCTTGAGAAGGAGGCCCCATGAAGTCGCCATCGTACCCATGATCGGCAAAGTACTGATCGACGTTGCCAAATGTATCATCATCGTCGTCGTCGTCGTTCTGATCCTGTGCCATATGCATGTTTGGATCCAGTGGCATAGGGATGTCAGGCACCGTTACGGCGGTCTTGCCATGGGGCCGACTTGGCGCCGGCATGACTGGCGGTGTTGTCTTTGGGGTGGTGTCCCCCGCCCCCAAACGAATCTGGCTCTTCGGCCAAAGCAGGGGCCAGCTCAGGCAGGCGCTGAGGGTCATCACGTCTTCATCGTCGGCCCCGACGGGTCAATCGGAGGTAACAAGTCGTCGCAGCCTGGCAGCACCCGAACCAGTTGAACCCTAAACAAGTTGGGTGGCATCTGGGTACCGTGGAACAAGGGGTTACCCGGTTGAATGATTTTGCCCTTGGCGACATCGACCAACTCGTTGTTCACGAAGTGGAGGAGAGTGCACGGAATGTCGGCGGCGCCCTGCGAAAACATGTAGGGCGTCAGGGATGCCCAGTCAAAGGCAAGGAGATGAAGTCCTCGGCCGAGAGAGGCTTAATTAGTTACCGTGATGATGGCGTCGAGCTCGGCTAATGTCGACGCACCGCCAACGGCGGGCGTGCAGTTGACGGAGGGGCCGCTTGCTGAAGAGGTGCCGGCCGGCGTACACCCGCGTGCATTAAGCTCCCGTGCCGGCGTCGGAGACACCAATGCCGCCTCCGCCGGAGGCACCAATGGCCCCGCCATCGCATTATGCGAGTTGCTGGCCGTGAAGCTAGGAATCGGGGGCGGCCCCTGTTGGCCGCCCGCAATCCACGCACTCAACCCCGAGATCAAGGTAGGCACAAGGGAGGTGATCGTCGCTCCGAGTCATTGTTCCACTTGCTCTTGGACAATCTCTGGAATCCGCGCCACCTGTGCCTTGAGTTCTTGAACCTCTCGCGCCTGGCTTTCCGAGCTGGTCTTTTTCTCCTTCCGCACACCAGCGGTATAGTATGACCCCCATTTTGTCGACAAGCCTTTGCCGGCCACACGACCAGCTGACGTCGGCTTACTGAGCTTATCCTTGTTCTTCATTACATTCAACGCCCTATTTAGAGTGGTGTCCCAAGGGATGCTCTTAGTCGACCCCGCGCTACTGCTTTCAGTCGCCTGCGGAAGGAATGTGAACCATTTAGAAATTTGGCTTCATTAATTAGAATGCAACCATATGGAGCTAATTACGCGGGGGTGTATTCCTTACCAGAACAAGCTCAAGCTGCCTGGTCTTCGGATCCGTGGTAAGCTCCTTTGTTTTCGGGTCCTTCTTGTACCGGGCCCTGACAAAGTTCCCGGTCTGCTTGTTACCGCTGTATTTCTCGAAGAGGGGCGGTAGGCCTTGCTCGGCACGGTCCGCCTCCTCCTTGTCCCATATAGGCTCCGCCACTCTGTAACCGCCGGGACCGAGTGTGTGTTCCCCTATGTTCAGCTCCCGCATTTGTTTCCCCCACTCACTTGATTGGGAGCTTGCGGTGCTCGAGCAATTGATCTTGAAGTCGTTGTAGTCATCTTCGGTGATCGAAGGATTTTTCTCCTTGATCTTCTGATAACTCTCACCTTTCTCGATCATTTTCTTCACATTGCTTTTCCAAGTAGACAGGGCCTTGCTCATCTTCGTGAGGGCAGCATTGTTCACTTTATTCCCTTTGAGGCTTGTGTTTGCAAATTCAGCGGGGAACTTGTATCGTTCGTGCAGCTTCGTGAAGAGGAGGTGGCGCAAATTCCCTCGGTCAGGATGCCTCAGGTTCTCGGTGTTGATCGAGACGGTGCTCTGGACAATGCACCCGAGCTGAAGCAAGTACCCCTTGACTATTCGTTCGGGCGCCGTTGGATTCCCGTTGGAGTCCACTTCAGTAACTTCCTCCTTGAGGGTGAGGAGCACGATCGGGCGCCGGTCCTTCCGTTGCCTCTTCGGTTGGCTGCCATCTGTGCGGGCACCGCCATCATCAGTGGTGGCATCCTCGGCGGCACCATCAGTGGTGGCATCAGTGTGGTCATCCTCGGCGGCACCATCAGTGGTCTCAGAATCGGTGGGGAAGGCGGCAGCCTCATACAAGTGAGGTTGTTCCTCCATCTCCTGGGACAGCTCCCAGAATGCCTTGCCGCCCGAACCCCCGGCCTCATTGTTGTGGGCCATGTTTCTCTCTAAATAGAAATAAAGTTTGGTCACAAAGTTGGTTATTGTCAAGGAACAAGATCTCTAAGTTGACCAAATAACCTAATTCTCGAGGAATGTCGCCAAAAAGTTGGTTATTGTCAAGGAACAATTGAGAGATGTTTGTGATATTGCCTAGGTGTTTTGGGATGGAACCTGTTAGTGTGTTGTTGCTAACGTCCAAGTCCACGTTCTCAGGGTAACCTAGTTCTTGAGGGGTGTGTCTAGAAAGTTCACTCTTCTTTTTAGAAGACAAGCGTCTGAAATGGTATTGCCTTTCCTTAATTTGTACTATTTTTTCATTGTGTTGAATACTTATGTGGGTGAGTGTATCTGTAATTACTTTTTACTACACCGCAGGGTGTTCAAACACGCGGAGAGGATAAACACTAGCAGGCTGATCATTGCATATCATTCATAACCATGAATGAAGGCTCAATGGACCAAGGAAAGAAAACCTACACAAACACAAGGATGACTATTGGAGACACTCAGGCCTGCTGTTTTGTGTTGATTGTTCAGAAGCTAGGGAATGTCCATTATATATAGATGCAGAGAAGCTTCGGCCGTGGTGAAGGTCAACCCCTATATTTTAATTGGAGGGCCAAGAGATAAGCTAAGCTGCAAATTATGAATCTGCGTCGAAAATTGCACCACATTCAGCATAGGGCAGGAGACGCCTACCCTAATGAATATGTTATTCTCATAGCTCATCACTTGCCGAACTTGTAAATCATTTCCGTGAAAACAATCAAACGGTTTTCAGCGACAAGTGATACAAGGAACTAAACTGGGTTTCAGCTCTACATGGGCCAGAGTGGACTTGAGCAAATGTGTGTATGTGATGTGCCCCAACAGGGTAAACTTATTAAGATATACTCCAATCTTCATCAAGTTGCAGTTTTGAAACATTGGCAGTTTTTCTAGCTGATGAAAGGAAACGATTTCCTTCCTGGACCATCGAGTCATGCACACGTTGGGTTAATGCGCAGTCGAACTCCGATGAAGAAAAATAGAAAGTATATGGCATAAAGGGGTCTAGACTTGTGCAATTTTGACATTTAGGGTTACCCAAATGCATGTGTTATGACTTCTGAATCCAGACAGAAACTCCGATTATTTTTGGTTCTGTACATGATGCAAAATGGATGGATGGATGAATATAATGAAGCAAGTAATTGTCCTGCCTTGGAAATTAAGCTGGTGCCTACAGGTATATGTATGTATTGTTCAGTTGGTCCTGAAAAACAAAAGCTATCTAGCTAGTATGCAATGCAAATTAAGCTGCAGATAGCTTATTGTCTCCTCTCACTATCTCTCTATCACACATGGCAAGCAAGGGTGTCTGAGTGTGTGAATAAAATACTAACTAATCCAACCACTAAAGCAAATTAATTTTTATTTCGGTTGAGAATCGGGCACCTTCTAGGTCAAGAAAATTGGGCATGACCTTTGCTAATTTTCTTGACCTAGGAGTGCCCCATTTCTCAACCGAAACAGAAATTAATCAACGTTTCAGGAGAAAGGGGTTATTTTAGAAGATCACAAGTAGCAGCAGAATCACTTGACAAAATCACAACTAGCATCAACAACTCGCAGATAGCAGCAGCAGCATCACTTGACAAGTAGTACAGCAGCAGCAGCATGCATGCACTGGTCCATGGCACAAAGTCCATGACCCAGAACAGAGCACTTTACTAAAAATGAAGAAGAAAAAAGGCATGCATGCACTGGTTGTAGCAAATCATCAGTTAATTAAGAATAGTTTTAGAGGTAACAAACTGAAACTATTTATCATGTTGACAATAGTAGCATGTGGACCTATCATGGTGATTTCATATCAAAATAGAGGAGTACTCTTGTTCATTTGGAGAACTCATACAACAATTGTTATGCATCAAACTTGGGTCAACAGTAGCATGTGACAAACAAATTATACATCCGGAATAAAGCATCAACTTTATCAAGCATATGAAATTGCTTAGGTTCAACAGAAAACAAAAATGCCCTGTCAATTTTCAATTCCCTGTTTAAGTGACCGAACAAGTGTTTTTATAGGCATAATACAGCAGCACAGCCCCATAATGATACCACGGGCCCCCTGTCTCATTGTAAATAGACAAGTAGTACTGTCCATCATGTATTATCTAATACTGTATATTCTTGCTAGGAGGAAGACCAACTTTCTAGGTAACTAGTGTATAAACTAAACAGTATAGTCAATATCAGCCTGACAAAACAGAACTGAAAGCATCCTGAGGTTGAACAGAAACCTAATCAGGAAGTTTTACTAGACAAAGACGGTAGCAAACAAAATAACAGGCCAACCAATGAAACCTAAAGAAGAATGATCCAATTGACATCAAAGTACGCATTGACACCCACATTCCACAAGAAAATTGACAGCATGACCAATGAAACCTAAAGAAGCATGATCCAATTGACAGCAAGTATACATCAGCACACCTAGCATCACCATCTAGTCATAAAGCGCGTCCAGTTCATAATTACACCTAGTCAAAAGTCAAGACAAGCTTAACTTTCAGGAAAGTTGATGCACATTTCCACGAAAGCCCACCAAACAAATTGCATCAGTTTCATAATTTGTAACGCAAAGGTGCAATGGATCCAAATAAACTCGCATGTGAGAAACCTAAACAAGCCATATCCAAATGACAATGGGAAGGCATCAATGCAAATTAAGGTTCGCATCAGAAACATGAAAAAATAGCCGTGCAGGGGATCAATGCAAATAGAAGTGACATGTTGCTGTGCAGAATTAGTCATGCATAGGTGTTTCACATACAAAGGGGAGTTCTTGATTAGTTAAGAAAATCTCAAATTTCAGGAAAGTTAATCCATATTTCCAGAAAGTAAATTCAGATGCAAAATGAGTACATAGGTGCCGAGGGGAGGAGAGCAGGAGAATTCAGATGCAAAAGCTCACCTTAGCAGCAGCTTGGATTCAATGGAGCTTGGAGGGGAGGAGACGGTGCCGAGGCCGTGCGGGAAATGACGGCGCTGCGCGGGTTTCTCCTCTCCTCTCCTCCTCGAGAGGAGTGTGGCGGGCTGCTGCAATGGAGAAGGGGCTAGGGTTAGGATGGATAGAAGCAAGCAGCCGAGGGGGGGAGGGGGCAGCTCACCTGGCTTGGCGTCGAGGGAGAGGAGGAGCCGCTCTGCTTGCTTGGTGTCGAAGGGGAGGAGGAGCCGCTCTGCTTGCCTGGCGTCGAGGGGGTGGAGAAGCCCCTCTGCTTGCGTCGAGGCGGTGGTTGGAGACGTCAGGCATCGAGGCGCAGGGGCGCAGGGGAAAGGGGCAGCGTCAAGGCGTCGGGGCAAGGGCGGCGTCGCGACGTGGGGGCGGCGTCGAGGCGGCGGGGCAGCGGCGTCGGGGCGGCGTCGAGGCGGCGGGGCAGCGGCGTCGGGAGAGGAGAGGGGAAGGGGATCGTGGGAGAGAGAGGGGATCGATAGGTTTGGGCCGGGAGGAAGTATGGATGGGCGGGGGCGGCACAATACTAATGGCGCACCACCCCTCGGTGCGCCATTAGTACATCCATGCTAATGGCGCACCTCACCCTGGTGCGCCATTAGTATTTTGCTCGAGCCAACAGGTTATCTACCACCTGAGCTGATCCACATCAAGTCCCCTCTACTAGCTCAACTGGTCAGCAGCCAGTTCTCACACTAGGAGGTCCTGGGTTCGATTCCCAGGCTCCACTAATTTTTTTTATGCATTTAAAATGTTGTTTGATACTTATTTGTGTTTAAATATGTTCAAACTTGTTTAAATCATATCAGTAATATTTTTTATAAGACAGTAATAATGTCGGGTGCAAGGGGTCGGCGGCGGCGGTTGAGTAGGGGAGGGGTGCGGGGGGTCGGCGGCGGCGGTTGAGTAGGGGAATTGAGGGTGCGGGGGGTCGGCGGCAGTGGCCGGTGGACCGGGGGGTGCTCGGCGGCGAGGGGGGTGGCCGGATCTGGCGAGGTGGGATAGCGATCGAGATGGAGGGGGATCGAGATCGAGTGTCCATGAAATTTAAAAATATTCATGATAGTTCAAAAACTGCCGATGAAATACAATCGAGAAATGAAGGTTACGATTTAAATACAATCGATCTTAGCTAGCTATCTGTTCACAATGTTCTTGCCCTTCTTTTTCGCAAATGGAGTTCTTCTGTGGAACGGACGTCCTTTAGGTAGGGTGGTCTTGCTTCTTCTTGTGGTGTATGCTGCTACTTCATCATCGTCGTCATGTTCGATCCTCGGGTCGCCATACTTGTCGAAGTCTTGCTCATTGGCTACTCCATGCATTCCGATGATCTTCCTTTTGCCTCTCCTCATGACAACATGACTGGGCTTTGACGGGTCGGTAATGAAGAAGCATTGGTCCACTTGGGAAGCCAGTACCCATGGCTCATTTTTCGCGGTGACGTTTGCGCCGGCGGTCTTGGATTTGGCTTCGGGTATAACCATGGTGGTGAAATACCGGTCTTATTTTATGACGTTCTTGGCCCATCTGACACGGAACATCGGGACCTTCTCTCCAGCGTAGCTCAGCTCCCAGATCTCCTCCATCCTTCCGTAGTATCTGTCCTTGTTGTTACCGGTGTAGGATTCCATCGTTGCCCCGGAGTTCTGATAACCATCGCTCTTCATGTACTTGGCCTCGGTGTAGAATGTTTAGCCGTTGATATCGTACGCCTCAGAGGTCATCAGGTTATGCTCGGCGCCTTGTGACAAGGCGAATATGAGTTGTTCTTCCGCGGAAGAATTCTCATGTAAAGGGTACGACATAAGCTTCTGCTTGAACCAACGCGTGAAACATGAGTTGTGCTCTTTGAGTATATCTCCGTCCGTCCTCTGTTGGCCTCGGTCATTGTACGTCTTCTTAATAATGGTTTTGTGCTCTACCACCCAAGGATCGACCACGTCTATGTGTTGTAGCGCGACTAGGTTTGCTCTTTCAAAGTCGGCGAGTCGACCCTCGAAGTCGACATGCATTTCGCGGTGACCCTCACGGTGACCCCATCCAGCGAGCCTGCCGAGGTGCCTGTTGACGGGCAGACCAACTGGGTTCTCGATGCCTAGATAATTCGTGCAGTAGGAGATGCACTCTTCGGTCAGAAAGCCCCTGGCTATGCTTCCTTCTGGACGTGACATGTTGCGAACGTATCCTTTGATGACACCATTCATCCTTTCGAACGACATCATGCTGTGCAGGAACGTCGGCCCGAGTTGGATGATATCCTCCACTATATGGACCAGCAGATGCACCATAACGTCGAAGAATGCGGGCGGGAAGTACATCTCAAGCTCGCATAGTATAACCATGATCTCTTCCTATAGCCTTCTGAGTTGCCTCACGCCAATCGACTTCCGAGAGATGACGTCGAAGAAGTTGCATAGGCCAAATAGCGTTTCATGGACGTGCGCGTCCATGATCCCACGGATTGCAACTGGAAGTATCTGCGTCGTGAGACTTCATCCCGCTAAACTTCTGCTTCGCTGGGTCTAGGTATCTGCTTATCTTCCCCGCGTAACTGTAAGGAAGTTTTACTCCTAGGAGGCAGGTGAAATACTGCTTGATCTCCTCTTGACTTAGAGTGAAGCACGCGGGAGGGTAGTCATTTCTGGTCTTCTTGGCCTTTTTGCCTTTGCGACGACTTTCTGTGTCCTGCTTCGCCTCATCATCATCATCATCATCATCATCATCATCATCATCATCATCATATATAGCGTGAAGCTCCTACCTGATGCCCATTGATTTCAAGTCTGCCCTTGCTTTGGGCCCATCTTTGGTCCTCTCTGGCATGTTGAGCAGGGTACCAAGCAGACTCTCACACACGTTCTTCGTGATATGCATGACATCAAGGCTGTGAGGCACACGGTGGATCTTCCAGTACTGCAAGTCCCAGAAAACAGACCTCGTTTTCCATACCTTCAGCAGCGGCTCTGGCGCCTTTCGCTTCTTTCCCGGCTCTGGCACCTTTTGCTTCTTTCCCGGCAGTGGGCAGTCTTTCCAATTTTTCAACAGCTTGTCTATTTCCTCGCCGCTCCTTGTACACGGGCGTTTTCGGGGTTCGGTTTCACCATCGAACAGATCCTTGCGTTTCCTCCACGGGTCATCGTCGCGAAGCCACCTTCGATGTCCCATGAACACGGTTTTTGAAGACCCGGGATCTATATCTAGCTGGCGATACGTTGTGTCATCCATGCACCTTACGCATCCAGAAAATCCGTGGACTACCTGCCCCGCAAGATATCCGTAACCGAGATAGTCGTGCACCGTCGTGAGCAGTGCGGCTCTCATAGGGAAATATTCTTTCTCTGCGGCGTCCCACGTATTGGCTGGCGTTTTCCACAGTGTGTCAAGCTCCTCTTTCAGCAGCCCCAGATATAGATTGATGTCATTCCCTGGTTGTTTCGGCCCTTCAATTAGCATACTCATGTGAATGTACTTCCTCTTCATGCACAACCAGGGGGGAAGGTTGTACATCCACACAAACACAGGCCAGGTGCTATGTGTGCTTCTCTGGCTGCCAAACGGATTGACTCCATCGGTGCTCGCGCCCAGCACGATGTTCCTTGGATCGTTCCGAAATTCTGGGTATTCGAAGTTCAACGCTTGCCATAGGCTCGCATCCTTAGGGTGACTCAGCATCTTGTCTTTTTTATCTATCTCCGGATCATTTGCGTCATCTTCTCGCTTCTTCTCCTCCCTATCCGCGTGCCAACGCAGGAGCTTTGCTACCTTAGGGTCCGCGAAATACCGTTGCAGACGAGGAGTGATCGGAAAGTACCACACCACTTTTCGAGGAGCTTTCTTCCTCTTCTTGTATCGAGTGACACCGCACACCGGACATATGGTAGACTCCGCGTGCTCGTCCCGATAAATGATGCAATTGTTCATGCACACATGGTATTTCACGTGCGGTAAATCCAGAGGACACACGATTTTCTTCGCCTCCTCCAAACTAGTCGGGCACTTGTTCCCCTTGGGAAGACGTTCGTGCCAGAATGACATGTTCTCGTCGAAGCATGCGTCGGTCATTTTGTGTTTTACCTTCATCTCCAGAGCCATGAGCGTTACTTTCAGGCAGGTATCCTCGGGCCTGCATCCTTCATACAATGGAGTAACCGCGTCTAACTCAAGTTGATCCATCTTGGCTTTCTCTCGGGCGGCAGCTCTTGCGTTATCCGTCTGCTTGAGAAGCAGCTCTTGAATATGAGGGTCCTGCACCCAGCCCATCGATGGTCTAGCGTCGTCTGCTCCGCCGACATCATCATCATGCCCTGCATCTTCTACATGATGACTGTGTACAGCATCACCGTCGTGATCATCTCCTGGGGATTCTTCGTCTTCTCGCCCCCCCGAGCCGCGGTGGTTGTCTTGCTGCCCTTCCTCATTTCTTGCCCGGCCCCCATGGACGACTTCGTAGTCATCTTCATCACCTTGCCACCGATAGCCATCCATGAAACCACGCAAGAGCAGGTGGTCCCGCACCTGCCCGGAATCCGGGTCCGCAATAAGGCTATTCAGCTTGCATCTTCGACACGGACATCTTATCTCCGTCTCGTTCTTTTGAAGCATCTCGGCCTTCGCGGACCTCAAAAACCTATTCACGATGCCTTTGGTCATCGTGCGGACCATGGTCGCCTGCGGGGTAGAGCAAGATGATATTTTAGAACCAAGAAAAAATTTGGCATGACTTTCCCTAAAAATAGGACCAAAAAGAATGCTTAATGCCAAAATTCTCACCGTAATGGAAATGAATCAACATTCCGGCAAAATATTGGCAACTATCGCATTTCAAATAAAGGTACGCCTCCAAACACAAACACATATGCAACACCACAAACATATGCAACACCACGAACATACATAGATCTAGCTAGGCCATAAAAAGTGCATGTGCACATTGTTGTAGGGAGAACAACATGAATATAGCTTCCCCCCTTACTTACCTAGCAAAACAAGGTAACTTAACCACTTAATTTGAATGAATCTATGGTGGAAATGAGGTGAAAAAGAGGAGGCACCCGAGACAAGGAGGAGGCAGTGGAGAGAATGAAGTGGGGAGAAAGTGAGTGTGGGAGGAGAGGTTTTCCAAAATATCTTGTTGCTGCCCACTTACTAATGGCGCACCAGCAACAAATGCGCCATTAGTAATCCAGGTTACTAATGGCGCACCCCCTGGTGGTGCGCCATTAGTAGTTTTGCAAAAAAAAACACACACTAATGGCGCACTCTGCCACGGTGCGCCATTACTAGTTTGAACTAGTAACGGCGCACCGCGTGCGAGTGCGCCATTAGTACTTTTGCAAAAAAAGGAATAAAAACAATAAAAAAAATTAACATTAGTGGCGCACCTACTGGCTGGTGCGCCATTACTAGTTACAACTAGTAATGGCGCACCACCAGTGGATGCGCCATTAGTATGTTTGGACAGGCGCACTAGTTAAAAAAAATTTGGTACTAATGGCGCACCGTGGGCAGGGTGCGCCATTAGTAGATTCAACACTAATGGCGCATCAGAAGGTGGTGCGCCATTAGAATATACTAATGGCGCACCGCATGTCTGGTGCGCCATTAGTGTCAATTCCATCTATAGCCCTTTTCCTAGTAGTGTCATGTCGAGACGCTGAGAGGCTGTCCATGTTCGGACGTCTTCCCGCGACATTTGTCCTTCTCCGTAGAACATCCCTGTTTTTCCGACGACCTCTTTCATGATGATTTGGCCAAGTTCGCGCTGGATGTTACAGAACTCAGCTCGAAGTCGATGATCCTCGATATCTCCTATGTCCTTTGCCCATTGCAGAATATGGGTATCGCCAGATCTAGGTCACATGTGAAGGTTCTGGTGATCCCATTTGTACTTTAGCATGTGGTGTAGGACATAGAATCCATCATTAAGAGAATCATTCGGTTGCTGGATGCAGCAGAAGTCGGTCTTATGGCTGAAGGCGGCTCTGCCGCCCCTTCTTTTCTTGTCCCTAACCTCTCCACCCCTTGCTTGGTAGTAAAACATAGCACCGTCGAGAACATCTTTGATGTGGGTGTAATCCTTTTTGTGAATGTTCTTCGACGAGTCCAAGTAAAGAGCGTGGGAGAATCGGGGGTAGAGGATGATGAGGACGGCGCGCCCGCCGCTGCGCAAAATAAGTACTCCTCAAATTAATTAGCCTCCACGGTGCAAATGAATTATTGAAATCGAAGGAAGGATAGCAGCGCGGATGACTTACACGGGATGATAAGGCACGAGAATCGCCTCCTTGTCCTTATTGGCGAGCATGAAACTGACGATGTAATCCCTCGCGTATTCACACTGCTCTGCACAGACTCCCAAGAAGCTCTTGTGCATGTAGTATGGGTCAGAGACACAAATATGATGTATCTGCTCAACCACAATGATTTAGTTCATGTGCAAGCCATAAAGGCGGACAAACGTAAAATCCAGCTTCTTCACGTGAAACATGTCGAATATGTAATCGAATCGGAGGAAGAACTTATCCGCAGGGAAGCTGTCGACGTACGACATTTCCCGCGGAACGTTAACCACGTAGAGTGGGTATCCTGGATCTTTCGAGGCGATGAGACATTTCTCTACCCGCAGCACATCATCATGAAGTCTCCTTAGATCGCCGAATCTGGCCCGTAGCGCTGTTGCAGGTAGGATTGGTTGATCGGGGATATGCCATTTATCCGCCTCGGGGATATCTATACGGTCGTGAAGCCGAGGCTGCTGAGGCGGCTGGATCATAGAATCAGCTTTTTTGCCTTTCCTCGCTCTCTTCCTAGACTTCTTTACTACCGGAAGGTCGTCCATAATACGTTGAGACGGTAATTCAGGCACCGACTCATGACGCTCAAACCCTGAGGAGGCGCCAGTATAGACATACTGTTCAGCGCCATCGTCATCCTCATCCTCATCCATGGCGATGTCATCAGCGACTAATGGAGCCTCCTCCTTACCCCGTCCGCTATCACCCAACCCGACACTCGACGCTAATTGGGTAGGTGGGGTGTTGATGTTCATACCTTGCTGAGGCTGTGTGCTTGTGGGTGTGCTCCCGGCCGCCTCCAGACGAAGCAGACTCTTTGGCCACAACAGGACCCACCCATTGCAACAATCACCAAGCCGCCACGGTGTCTCCTCGTCATCCACCAGCAGTGTTGGAGGAGGCAAATTCTCGTGGCCCGGTTCGACACTGGCCATGGAAACCTTGAAGACGTTCGGGGGGATCGGCCGCCTGTGGAACAATGGTTCCTTCGGCTTCATTATCGCCGCCTTCCCCATGTCGACCTTCTGGTCGCCGATGGTGTACAATATGGTGCACGGGGTTTCGTCAGCCTGCAAAGAAAAGTCTGCGACGTGAGACATCTGAAAGGCAACGAAAACGGGAGATTGTACATTTATATTAAACGGGACCGGTGTGACAGATACCGTGAGGGCGTCGAGCTCAGCCAAAGACGAAGCACCGCCGAGCACGTCCGGTGCGGGAGCCGGTGCGGGAGCAGGTGCTCCCAAGAAGTCAGCAAGGGGAAAGTCCTCTGCATTTTTTTCTGGATTTTTCCTTGTCCAAGTGATGACGCCCGTCACCAAGGAAGTAGACAAATCTGCAACCACCTGTTTTGTAGCAGCTAGCGCTGTTGCGACTGTCTGAGATGATTTCTTCTCAACCGCAATCTCAACCTTCTTGTCGATGTTTTCTTCAGTTAACCTCGGTCTTTCCTTTCTCTCCTTCGTGGTCTCACAGTAGTACTTCTTCCACGTGGCGCCGTCTCCGACACCGTGCACGCGTCCATACGATGGTTGAGTATCCACCGGTTGTCGTTTCAATATGTTCAACGCCCGGTTGAATGGAGTGTCCCACTTGGGCCTCGCCAATGCCTCAGACGGCGATTCGCTTTCGGCCGCAATCCGGTGCTGCTCTCTCTGCAAAAGGCACAAGGATCGTTTACAAATATGACTAACATGTGCAGTCGAATTGATCAGAAACTAAAATTACCAGCAGTCTCATGAACTCCATAATGACCGGTGTTGTCTCGTAAACCTTCTTCACTGGGTCCCAACGGTGTCGGGCCCTCAGGACGTCACGCTCCTGCGGGACGGTGAAATCCGCCAAGGGGTCTGGGATGCCCAGACTCGCGGCTTCTGCGTCCTCCTTGGCCCATTTTGACCTCTTTCCGCCATAACCACGGCTTCCGAGGTGGTGGCTCCCAATGTTCCTCTTTTGAAGCCCCTTCATGTACTTAGACTTTTTTTTGGCAGCTTCGGCCTCGCAAGCCTCCTTGAATATTTGAAACTGCTCTTCCGTGATTGTCGGATTATCCTTTACAATCTCGGAGTAGGGTTCCCCGTCGTTGATCTTTGCTTTCACTCGATTTTTCCAGGCGGCCAACGCTTCGCTAAACTTGGTCATGGCGTGTTTGTTTATCTTCTTCATTGTCGGGTCCTCGTCTGGATCTTCATAATCCTTCTCATTCCGGCCCGGGAACAAGAATATCTGGTGAAACTTCTTTAGGAGGGAGCTCCTCATATTTTCTATCTTCTATAGTTTCTCATCATTGATAGTGGCGGTTGTCCGTACGATGCAGCCTATTTGATTGCCGTAGCACGCGCGCGCTTCCTCGGGCGCCTTTGGCTCAAAATTACTGTCGTCCACCTCCGTGACCACCAGTCTAGTAGTCCTGAGTTTGTTAGGAACCCGTCGCCTCTTTGCTTTCGGTTCTACACCGGCTCCGCTCCCCGAGGCAACACCGGTCTCAGCGCCGGTCTCGATGCCGGTCTGAATCTCAGCACTCGTCTCAGTCTCAGCACCGGTCTGCGTGTCGGTCTCAGTCCCCGATGCCACCGGTGGGCCCAGCAACAACATCGGTTGATCGTCAGTAAGGGTAAAATATTTGTCTGCCGCCCGGTAGACGTCGTCACAATCACCAGAACCCTGTCCTTCATCGTTGCTAGCCATGTTTCCTATGATTAAATCTAGTCAATCAATTCTAGACCTACTAAAATGAATAATGACATAAAAAAGGTCTATTGTTTTGCATGAACATCAATGACATATAGCTACTGTTCTGTTTGACCAAGTTTTTGAAAAGAAAAACAATTCTATTTTCTGTTTATAGCTAAATGCCATAGCTACTGTTTTTTATTTATTGCTAAATACTTTTGTTTTTTGTCTAAAGCTAAAAGTCTAGGAACTACATTTTCTCTAACCCTTTTGACCTCACCAGAATTTCCACAACAAGACCTTAGTACCTACACCCAATTTCTTCAAAAATATTCAGGTCCATAGTCCAAATAATTCAAATTTCATTTTAATGAAATTTGGAACAAATTCAGGTCCGTAGTCAAAATATTTTTTATAGCTAAGTGTTTTTTGTTTATACCCTCTGTTAATTTAAATCTAAATGCTACTATTATTTATATACCCTCTATTAGTTTAAAGCTAAATGGAATTACTGTTTAGGAATTTTCATAAAAATTCCCCTAGCTAATTTCCTAAAAAAATTGCAAATCATTTTTCCTAAATGCTACAAAATGCCTACTGCCCTAAAAAAATCTAGGGTTCATATGAACATCAACACAGTATCAACACATATATATAATTGCCCAAGTAGAGAGAAATAGGAGGGTAGGGACAGGAGAGGCATAGCCTTACGGTCGGCGGCGAGGGCAGGCTCTGGCTCGGGCAGCGGCGGTGAGGTCGAGGGCGGCGGCGGCGAGCTCGAGAGAGGCGACAGTGAGGTCGACGACGGCCTCGGGCGGCGGCTATGAGGTCGAGGGGGCGGCCTCGGGCGGCGGCGGTGTGGTCGGAGGCGGCGGGCGGCGGCAGTGTGGTCGAAGGCGGCCTCGGGCGGTGGCGGTGTGGTCGAAGGCGCGCGGCAGGGCAACGGCGGCGATGGAGCAGTTGGGGGACAGGGGGGAGTAGAAAGGGGGGAAAGGACTTAGCTAAATTTTGAGCCAGGGCCGCCGGGATTTGAGTCAAACTAGGAGTAGCGCGTTTTGCTGAAACGCGCTATAGCTAAGATAGCTATAGCGTGTTCCAGAGAAACGTGCTGCAGCTAACCCTTTCTGTTTTCTTTTTCGTTTTCTTTTTATTTCTTTACATTTTCTTTTTTTCATTTCTCCTTTTTCTATTTCTTTCATCTTCATTTACTTTTCTACTTATTTTTCTATTTATTTTCTTTTACATAGCAGTAGCGCTCTACAGAAGAAACGCGCTGCTACAATGTTTTTAGCAGCAGCGTGCTTCTGGGAGAAGCGCTGCTACTATTCCTAGCCTACCGGCACTAGTAAGAGAATTTTAGTAGTAGCGCTTTTCTGTGAAGACGCGCTACTGCTAAAATAATGGTTGTAGCGTGGTTTTGTAACAAGCGCTACTACTAAGTAGCGCTAGCGCCGAGTTTTGACCAACGCGACTGCTATACCTCTGTGCATAGCATTTTCCCTAGTAGTGCTCTGGTGATCCACTCCTTGATCACCTTTGTACCATCTTGCCAGGTATGTAGCAAGGCACACATCAGGTGCGGTACACAGCATAGCATAGTGTAGAGCCTACGTCTAAAGCATTGGGGACGACCTTCGTCCTTTCTCTCTTTTCTTATGCCGTGGTCGAGCTTTAACTCTTAACTTCATACCTTAGAACTCAGGCAAGAACTCCTTCTTTGACTGATCCATCTTGAACACCTTCAAGATCATGTCAAGGTATGTGCTCATTTGAAAGTACCATTTAGCGTTTTTGATCTATCCTCATAGATCTTGATGCTCAATGTTCATGTAGCTTAATCCAGGTTTTGCATTGAAAAACACTTTTCAAATAACCCTATATGCATTCCAGAAATTCTACATCATTTCTGATCAACAATATGTCAACAACATATACTCATCAGAAATTCTATAGTGCTCCCACTCACTTCTTTGGAAATACAAGTTTCTCATAAACTTTGTATAAACCCAAAATCTTTGATCATCTTATCAAAGTGCATATTCCAACTCCGAGATGCTTACTCCAGTCCATGGAAGGATCGCTGGAGCTAGCATACCTTTTAGCATCCTTAGGATCGACAAAACCTTTCTGATTGTATCACATACAGCCTTTCCTTATGAAAACTGGTAAGGAAACTCGTTTTGACATCCATCTGCCAGATTTCATAAATGCAGCTAATGCTAACATGATTCCGACGGACTTAAGCATTGCTACGGATGAGAAAATCTCATCATAGTCAACTCCTTGAACTTGTGAAAAACTCTTCGCCACAAGTCGATCTTCATAGACGGTGACATTACCATCCACGTCCGTCTTCTTCTTAAAGATCCATTTATCTCAATGGCTTGCCGATCATCGGGCAAGTCCACCAAAGTCCATGCTTTGTTCTGATACATGGATCCTATCTCGGATTTCATGGCTTCTAACCATTTGTCAGAATTTGGGCCCACCATCGCTTCTCCATAGCTCGTAGGTTCATTGTTGTCTAGCAACATGACCTTCAAGACAGGATTACTGTACCACTCTGAAGTAGTACGCATCCTTGTCACCCTACGAGGTACGGTAGTAACTTGATCCAAAACTTCATGATCACTATCATAAGCTTCTACTTTAATTGGTGTAGGCGCCACAGGAACAACTTCATGTGCCCTGCTACACACATGTTGAAGTGACGGTTCAATAACCTCACCAAGTCTACACCATCCTCCCACTCAATTCTCGAGACAAACCTTTCCTCGAGAAAGGACCCGATTCAAGAAACAATCCCTGTTGCTTTCGGATCTAAATTAGGAGGTATACCCAACTGTTTTTGGGTGTCCTATGAAGATGCATTTTATCCGCTTTGGGTTCGAGCTTATCAACCTGAAACTTTTCACATAAGCGTCGCAGCCCCAAACTTTTAAGAAACGATAACTTAGGTTTCTCCAAACCATAGTTCAAACGGTGTCGTCTCAACGGAATTACGTGGTGCCCTATTTTAAAGTGAATGCGGTTGTCTCTAATGCCTAACCCATGAACGATAGTGGTAATTTGATAAGAGACATCATGGTACGCACCATATCCAATAGGGTGCAACTATGATGTTCAGACACACCATCACACTATGGTGTTCTAGGTGGTATTAATTGTGAAACAATTTCCACAATGTCTTAATTGTGTGCCAAAGCTCATAACTCAGATACTCATCTCTATGATCATATCATAGACATTTTATCCTCTTGTCACGATGATCTTCAACTTCACTCTGAAATTACTTGAACCATTCAATAATTCAGACTTGTGTTTCATCAAGTAAATATACTCCGTATCTACTCAAATCATCCGTGAAGTAAGAACATAACGATATCCACTGCGTGCCTTAGCACTTATTGGACTGCACACATCAAAATGTATTACTTCCAACAAGTTGCTTTGTTGTTCCATTTTACTCAAAACGAGGCTTTCAGTCATCTTGCCCATGTGGTATGATTTGCATGTCTCAAGTGATTCAAAATCAAGTGAGTCCAAAACGATCCATCTGCATGGAGTTTCTTCATGCGTACATACTAATAGACATGGTTTGCATGTCTCAAACTTTTCAAAAACGAGTGAGTCCAAAGATCCATCAACATGGAGCCTCTTCATGCGTTTTATGACTTACATGGCAGTGCCACAAGTAGGTGGTACTATCATTACTATCTTGTATCTTTTGGCATGAACATGTGTATCACTACGATCGAGATTCAATAAACCGTTCATTTTAGGTGCAAGACCATTGAAGGTATTATTCAAATAAACAGAGTAGGTGGTACTATTATTCTCCTTAAATGAATAACCGTATTTCGATAGACATAATCCAATTGTGTCTATGTTCAACGCAAACACTAAATAACAATTATTTAGGTTTAATACCAATCTCGATGGTAGAGGGAGCGTGTGATGCTTGATCATATCAACCTTGGAAACACTTCCAACACATATCGTTAGCTCACCTTTAGCTAGTCTCCGTTTATTCCGTAGCTTTTACTTCGAGTTACTAACACTTAGCAACCGAACCGGTATCTAATACCCTGGTGCTACTAGGAGTACTAGTAAAGTACACATTAACATAATGTATATCCAATATACTTCTATCGACCATGTCAGCCTTCTCATCTACCAAGTATCTAGGGTGATTCTGCTCCAGTGGCTGTTCCCCTTATTACAGAAGCACTTAGTCTCGGGTTTGGGTTCAACCTTGGGTTTCTTCACTAGAGCAGCAGCTGATTTGCCGTCTCATGAAGTATCCCTTCTTGCCCTTGCCCTTTTTGAAACTATTGGTTTTACTAACCATCAACAATTGATGCTCCTACTTGACTTCTACTTTCGCGGTGTCAAACATCGTGAATACTTCAAGGATCATCATATCTACCCCTGATATGTTATAGTTCATCACGAAGCTCTAGCAGCTTGGTCGCAATGACTTTGGAGAAACATCACTATCTCATCTGGAAGATCAAATCCCACTCGATTAAAGTGATTGTTGTACTCAGACAATCTGAGCACAAGCTCAAGGATTGAGCTTTTCTCCCTTAGTTTGCAGGCTAAGAAACTCGTCGGAGGTCTCATACCTCTTGATGTGGGCACGAGCCTGAAATCCCAATTTCAGCCCTCGAAACATCTCATATGTTCCGCAACATTTCGAAAACGTCTTTGGTGCCTCTACTCTAAACCATTTAAGTGAACTATCACGTAGTTATCAAAACGTGTATGTCAGATGTTCGCAACATCCACAGACGACGTTCGAGGTTCATCACACCAAGCGGTGCATTAAGGACATAAGCGTTCTACGAAGCAACAAGGACAATCCTCAGTTCACGGACCCAGTCCGCATAATTGCTACTATCAACTTTCAACTAAATTTTCTCTAGGAACATATCTAAAACAGTAGAACTAAAGCGTGAGCTACGACATAATTTGCAAGAATCTTTTGACTATGTTCAGGATAATTAAGTTCATCTTAGGAACTCCCACTCAGATAGACATCCCTCTAGTCATCTAAGTGATTACATGATCCGAGTCAACTAGGCCATGTCCGATCATCACGTGAGACGGACTAGTCATCATCGGTGAACATCTTCATGTTGATCGTATCTACTATACGACTCATGCTCGACCTTTCGGTCTCTTGTGTTCCGAGGCCATGTCTATACATGCTAGGCTCGTCAAGTCAACCTAAGTGTTTCGCGTGTGTAAATCTGTCTTACACCCGTTGTATGTGAACATTAGGATCTATCACACCCGATCATCACGCGGTGCTTCAAAACAACGAACTTTCGCAATGATGCACAGTTAGGGGGAACACTTTCTTGAAATTTTAGTGAGGTATCATCTTATTTACTACCGTCGTTCTAAGCAAATAAGATGCATAAACATGATAAACATCACATGCTATCAAAATAGTGACATGATATGGCCAATATCATTTTGCTCCTTTTTGATGTCCATCTTCGGGGCTCCATGATCATCATCGTCACCGGCATGAAACCATGATCTCCATCATCATGATCTCCATCAGCGTGTCTCCATGAAGTTGTCTCGCCAGCTTATTACTTCTACTACTATGGCTACATCTCCATCACCGACGCGTTAGCAATAACTTAAAGTAATTACATGGCATTGTTCAATGACACGCAGGTCATACAATAAATAAAGACAACTCCTATGGCTCCTGCCGGTTGTCATACTCATCGACATGCAAGTCGTGATTCCTATTACAAGAACATGATCAATCTCATACATCACATATCATTCATCACATTCTTCTTGGCCATATCACATCACATAGCATACCCTGCAAAAACAAGTTAGACGTCCTCTAACTGTTGTTTGCATGTTTTACGTGGCTGCTATGGGTTTCTAGCAAGAACGTTTCTTACCTACGCAAAAACCACAACATGATATGTCAATTGCTATTTACCCTTCATAAGGACCCTTTTCATCGAATCCGATCCGACTAAAGTGGGAGAGACTGGCACCCACTAGCCACCTTATGCAACAAGTGCATGTTAGTCGGTGGAACCTGTCTCACGTAAGAGTACGTGTAAGGTTGGTCCGGGCCGCTTCATCCCACAATGCCGCCGAATCAAGATACGACTAGTAACGGTAAGAATATTGAACAAAATCAACGCCCACAACTACTTTGTGTTCTACTCGTGCATAGAATCTACGCAATAAACCTGGCTCTGATACCACTATTGGGGAACATAGCAGAAATTCAAAAATTTCCTATGAGTCACCAAGATCTATCTATGGAGAGACTAGCAACGAGGGGAAGGATATTGCATCTACATACCCTTGTAGTTCACTAAGCGAAAGCGTTCAAGAGAACGGGGTTGAAGGAGTCATACTCGTCGCGATCCAAATCACCGGAGATCCTAGTGCCGAACGGACGGCACCTCCGCGTTCAACACACATACAGCCCAGCGACGTCTCCCATGCCTTGATCCAGCAAGGAGAGAAGGAGAGTTTGAGGAAGACCCCATCCAGCAGTAGCACAACGGCGTGGTGGTGATGGAGGAGCGTGGCAATCCTGCAGGGCTTCGCCAAGCACCGCGGGAGAGGAGGAGGACTTCGGAGAGAAGAAGGGCTGCGCTAGAACTTGGGGTCCAACTGCACTCCCACCCCTCACTAGATCTCATCTAGGGTTGGGGGTGGCGTCCAAGGGGGGAGGAGTGCCTCCCAAGTCAAGTGGAGGCCCTCCCCCTTAGGGTTTCCCCTCTCCCATGCGCATGGGCCTTGGGGGGGCTGGTGCCCCTGGCCCATTAAGTCTAGGGCGCCCCCCCTACAGCCCATGCTGCTGTATTGGACGTGGTGGAACAATTTCCGGACCTTCGAACCCCTCCAGAATCCTCCGGAACCTTCTGGAAGCTTCCCGGTACAATACCGGAAAAACCCGAACTTTTCCCGGAACCCAAACAACAACTTTCCATATATAAATCTTTACCTCCGGACCATTCCGGAACTCCTCGTGACGTCCGGGATCTCATCCGGGACTCCGAACAACATTCGGTAACCACATACAAACTTCCTTTATAACCCTAGCCTCATCGAACCTTAAGTGTGTAGACCCTACGGGTTCAGGAACCATGCAGACATGACCGAGACGTTCTCCTGTCAATAATCAACAACGGGATCCGGATACCCATGTTGGCTACCACATGTTCCACGATGATCTCATCGGATGAACCACGATGTCAAGGACTCAATCAATCCCGTATTCAATTCCCTTTGTCCAGTGGTATTATACTTGCCCGAGATTCGATATCTGGTATGCCAATACCTTGTTCAATCTCGTTACCGGCAAGTCTCTTTACTCGTTCCGTAACACATCATCCCGTGATCAACCCCTTGGTCACATTGTGCGCTTTATGATGATGTCCTACCGAGTGGGCCCAGAGATACCTCTCCGTTACACGGAGTGACAAATCCCAGTCTCAATTCGTGCCAACCCAACAGACACTTTCGAAGATACCCGTAGTGCACCTTTATAGCCACCCAGTTACATTGTGATGTTTGGTACACCCAAAGCATTCCTACGGTATCCGGGAGTTACACAATCTCATGGTCTAAGGAAATGATACTTAACATTAGAAAAGCTTTAGCATACGAGCTACACGATCTTTGTGCTAGGCTTAGGATTGGGTCTTGTCCATCACATCATTCTCCTAATGATGTGATCCGTTATCAACGACATCCAATGTCCATGGTTAGGAAACCGTAACCATCTATTGATCAACGAGCTAGTCAACTAGAGACTTACTAGGGACATGGTGTTGTCTATGTACCCACACATGTATCTGAGTTTCCTATCAATACAATTATAGCATGGATAATAAACGATTATCATGAACAAGGAAATATAATAATAACTAATTTATTATTGCCTCTAGGGCATATTTCCAACAGTGCCTTCTCCTGCTCCACCCCTAGTCGTAGAACTTGTCATACCGGATCCCCATCCCTGCCACCCATCCCATACATCCATGTTCAAAACAGGACAAATCATCACACAAAAATCCATGGAGAATGACGAGGATTACAGTCGAAGTTGAGGATCGTCATGATTGGCTGCACGATGCCGGTGGCGCAACGGAGCCACGGAATGACATCTCAGCAGATCCTCGATCTCAATAGTTTGCGACTATCCATGGAATGCCAAATTTGCCGCCACTTGACAAGATCCTCGATCTCCGCAGTTTACTCGTTGATGGTGCTTGTGAGCTTATCGAGTTACGCCTTAATCGATGGATCAATCACCTTGGGTTGTAGATGCTCGGTGCGGAGGCTAGTGTCTCACCGAAATATGCCAGCGCAGAAGGAATGACGGATTTGGTCTTCGATACCATATGTAAGAGGGAGGATCGTGGTTAGTCCGAATCAATCACTCAAAGAGGGGTGGTTTCAGTGTAGCTATTACAATTCGATTTACAGAGAGAGAAGAACAGAGGGAAACCTGCTAAGGGCCTGTTCGGTTCAAGGGGTTTTTAACAGGGATTGTGGGGGGGTTAAATCCCCTACAAGCCAAATTCCCCTCCAATCCTCTCTAAACCCTTTGGGAGGAGGTTGAACCGAACAAGGCCTAAAGGAGAAAGTGGTAGTAAGTAGTAATCGGGTGCCGTCCTTGATTCATTGGATACCCCTCCTCTTGGCCAATGGCTTAAGTTCTAGTTGGGGTAGAGGTGGTCGCATTCACCCACTCGGGCCCTTGGTGCTTGGGGTTTGCCCTATATGTGCGACGGGGCCGTCATGCACCGATGCTCAAGTCACACCGGGAGATGGGCCGACATGTCAAGGGTGCTGAGAAGTTTGATGACGTATGCGAAAGTACATTTGTTTCTTACTATCAGGTAGCTGTGGGTAGTGGGCATGCACTCATCTTGAGCAGTTTGGGAATGCGGTTTACTATGCACACTACTAGAAAAAGGGCTATAGATGGGATTGACACTAATGGCGCACCAGACAAGGGGTGCGCCATTAGTATATACTAATGGCGCACCACCTTCTGATACGCCATTAGAGTTGAAACTACTAATGGCGCACCTGGCCCAAGGTGCGCCATTAGTATCAAAAAAAATTAACTAGTGCGCCTGTCCAAACATACTAATGGCGCATCCGGACACAGTGCGCCATTACTAGTTGTAACTAGTTGAAGGAAATATGCCCTAGAGGCAATAATAAAGTTATTATTTATTTCCTCATATCATGATAAATGTTTATTATTCATGCTAGAATTGTATTAACCGGAAACATGATACACGTGTGAATACATAGACAAACATAAAGTCACTAGTATGCCTCTACTTGACTAGCTCATTAATCAAAGATGGTTATGTTTCCTAATTATAGACATGTGTCGTCATTTGATTAATGGGATCACATCATTAGGAGAATGATGTGATTGACGTGACCCATTCCGTTAGCCTAGCACTTGATCGTTTAGTATGTTGCTATTGCTTTCTTGATGACTTATACAAAGTTCCTGCAGCTATGAGATTGTGCAACTCCCGTTTAACGGAAGAACACTTTGTGTGCTACCAAACATCACAACGTAATTGGGTGATTATAAAGGTGCTCTACAGGTGTTTCCGAAGGTACATGTTGGGTTGGCATAATTCGAGATTAGGTTTTGTCACTCCGATTGTCGGAGAGGGGCCCTCTCGGTAATACTCATCACCTAAGCCTTGCAAGCATTGTAACTAATGAGTTAGTTATAAGATGATGTGTTACAGAACGAGTAAAGAGACTTGCCGGTAACGAGATTGAACTAGGTATTGGATACCGACGATCAAATCTCGGGCAAGTAACATACCGATGACAAAGGGAACAACGTATGTTGTTATGCGCTTTGACCGATAAAGATCTTCGTAGAATATGTAGGAACCAATATGGGCATCCAGGTTCCGCTATTAGTTATTGACCGAGAATAGTTCTAGGTCATGTCTACATAGTTCTCAAACCCGTAGGGTCCGCACGCTTAACGTTACGATGACAGTTTTATTATGAGTTTACAAGTTTTGATGTACCGAAGTTTGTTCGGAGTCTCGGATGTGATCACGGACATGACGAGGAGTCTCAAAATGGTCGAGACATAAAGATTAATATATTGGACGACTATATTCGGACACCGGAAGTGTTCCGGGTGATTTCGGAGAAAACCGAAGTGCCGGAGGGTTACCGGAACCCCTCCCGGAGAGTTAATGGGCCACATGGGCCTTGGTGGGAAGAGAGAGAGGCAGCCAGGAAGGGCCACACGCCCCCTCTCCCTCTGGTCCGAATTGGACTAGGAGGGGGGCGGCGCCCCCCTCTTTCCTTCCCCTCCTCTCCCCCTTCCTTCCCCTCCTAGTAGGAGTTGGAAAGGAGGAGTCCTAATCCTACTAGGAGGAGGACTCCTCCTCCTGGCGCGCCCAACAAGAGCCGGCCGGCCTCCCTCCTCCCTCCTTTATATATGGGGGCAGGGGGCACCCCATAGACACACAAGTTGATCTACGGATCGTTCCTTAGCCGTGTGCGGTGCCCCCCTCCACCATATTCCACCTCGGTCATATCGTCGCTGAGTTTAGGCGAAGCCCTGCGCCGGTAGAACATCATCATCGTCACCACGCCGTCGTGCTGACGGAACTCATCCCCGAAGCTTTGCTGGATCGGAGCCCGGGGATCGTCATCGAGCTGAACGTGTGCTGAACTCGAAGGTGCCGTACATTTGGTGCTTGGATCGGTCGGATCGTGAAGACGTACGACTACATCAACCGCGTTGTGCTAACGCTTCCGCTTACGGTCTACGAGGGTACGTGGACAACACTCTCCCCTCTCGTTGCTATGCCATCACCATGATCTTGTGTGTGCGTAGGAAAATTTTGAAATTATTATGTTACCCAACAGTGGCATCCGAGCCTAGGTTTTATGCGTTGATGCTATATGCACGAGTAGAACACAAGTGAGTTGTGGGCGATACAGCTCATACTGCTTACCAGTATGTCATACTTTGGTTCGGCGGTATTGTGAGATGAAGCGGCCCGGACCGACATTACGCGTACGCTTACGCGAGACTGGTTTCACCGTTACGAGCACTCGTGCTTAAAGGTGGCTAGCGGGTGTCTGTCTCTCTCACTTTAGCTGAATCGAGTGTGGCTACGCCCGGTCCTTGCAAAGGTTAAAACAGCACCAACTTGAAAAACTATCATTGTGGTTTTTGTGCGTAGGTAAGAACGGTTCTTGCTAAAAGCCCGTAGCAGCCACGTAAAATTTGCAACAACAAAGTAGAGGACGTCTAACTTGTTTTTGCAGGGCTTGTTGTGATGTGATATGGTCAAGACGTGATGCTATATTTTATTGTATGAGATGATCATGTTTTGTAACCGAAGTTATCGGCAACTGGCAGGAGCCATATGGTTGTCGCTTTATTGTATGAAATGCAAACGCCCTTAAATTGCTTTACTTTATCACTAAGCGGTAGCGATAGTCGTAGAAGCAATAATTGGCGAGACGACAATGATGCTACGATGGAGATCAAGGTGTCGCGCTGGTGACGATGGTGATCATGACGGTGCTTCGAAGATGGAGATCACAAGCACAAGATGATGGCCATATCATATCACTTATAGTGGTTGCATGTGATGTTTATCCTTTATGCATCTTATCTTGCTTTGATTGACGGTAGCATTTTAAGATGATCTCTCACTAAAATTATCAAGAAGTGTTCTCCCTGAGTATGCACCGTTGCCAAACTTCGTCGTGCCTAGACACCACGTGATGATCGGGTGTGATAAGCTCTACGTCCATCTACAACGGGTGCAAGCCAGTTTTGCACACGCAGAATACTCAGGTTAAACTTGACGAGCCTAGCATATGCAGATATGGCCTCGGAACACGGAGACCGAAAGGTCGAGCGTGAATCATATAGTAGATATGATCAACATAGTGATGTTCACCATTGAAAACTACTCCATCTCACGTGATGATCGGTTATGGTTTAGTTGATTTGGATCACGTGATCACTTAGATGACTAGAGAGATGTCTATCTAACTGGGAGTTCTTAAGTAATATGATTAATTGAACTTAAATTTATCATGAACTTAGTACCTGATAGTATTTTTCTTGTCTATGTTTGTTTGTAGATAGATGGCTCGTGTTGTTGTTCCGTTGAATTTTAATGCGTTCCTTGAGAAAGCAAAGTTGAAAGATGATGGTAGCAATTACACGGACTGGGTCCGTAACCTGAGGATTATCCTCATTGCTACACAGAAAAGTTACGTCCTGGAAGCACCGCTGGGTGCCAGGCCTGCTGCTGATGCAACTGACGACGTTAAGAACGTCTGGCAGAGCAAAGCTAATGACTACTCTATAGTTCAGTGTGCCATGCTTTACGGCTTAGAACCGGGTCTTCAACGACGTTTTAAACGTCATGGAGCATATGAGATGTTCCAGGAGTTGAAGTTAATATTTCAAGCAAATGCCCGGATTGAGAGATATGAAGTCTCCAATAAGTTCTACAGCTGCAAGATGGAGGAGAATAGTTCTGTCAGTGAACATATACTCAAAATGTCTGGGTATAATAATCACTTGATTCAACTGGGAGTTAATCTTCCGGATGATAGCGTCATTGACAGAATTCCCCAATCACTGCCACCAAGCTACAAGAGCTTTGTGATGAACTATAATATGCAAGGGATGAACAAGACCATTCCCGAGCTCTTCGCAATGCTAAAAGCTGCGGAGGTAGAAATCAAGAAGGAGCATCAAGTGTTGATGGTCAACAAGACCACTAGTTTCAAGAAAAAGGGCAAAGGGAAGAAGAAGGGGAACTTCAAGAAGAACAGCAAGCAAATTGCTGCTCAAGAGAAGAAACCCAAGTCTGGACCTAAGCCTGAAACTGAGTGTTTCTACTGCAAGCAGACTGGTCACTGGAAGCGGAACTGCCCCAAGTATTTGGCGGATAAGAAGGATGGCAAAGTGAACAAAGGTATATGTGATATACATGTTATTGATGTGTACCTAACTAGAGCTCGTAGTAGCACTTGGGTATTTGATACTGGTTCTGTTGCTAATATTTGCAACTCGAAACAGGGACTACGGAATAAGCGAGCACTGGCCAAGGACAAGGTGACGATGCGCGTGGGAAACGGTTCCAAAGTCGATGTGATCGCGGTCGGCACGCTACCTCTACATCTACCTTCGGGATTAGTTTTAGACCTGAATAATTGTTATTTGGTGCCAGTGTTGAGCATGAACATTATATCTGGATCTTGTTTGATGCGAGACGGTTATTCATTTAAATCAGAGAATAATGGTTGTTCTATTTATATGAGTAATATATTTTATGGTCATGCACCCTTGAAGAGTGGTCTATTTTTATTAAATCTCGATAGTAGTGATACACATATTCATAGTGTTGAAACCAAAAGATGCAGAGTTAATAATGATAGTGCAACTTATTTGTGGCACTGCCGTTTGGGTCATATCGGTGTAAAGCGCATGAAGAAACTCCATACTGATGGACTTTTGGAATCACTTGATTATGAATCACTTGGTACTTGCGAACCGTGCCTTATGGGAAAGATGACTAAAACGCCGTTCTCCGGAACTATGGAGCGAGCAACTGATTTGCTGGAAATCATACATACTGATGTTTGTGGCCCAATGAATGTTGAGGCTCGCAGCGGGTATCGTTATTTTCTCACCTTCACAGATGATTTGAGCAGATATGGGTATATCTACTTGATGAAACACAAGTCTGAAACATTTGAAAGGTTCAAAGAATTTCAGAGTGAAGTAGAAAATCATCGTAACAAGAAAATAAAGTTTCTACGATCTGATCGTGGAGGAGAGTATTTGAGTTATGAGTTTGGCCTACACTTGAAACAATGTGGAATAGTTTCGCAACTCACGCCACCAGGAACACCACAACGAAATGGTGTGTCCGAGCATCGTAATCGTACTTTACTTGATATGGTGCGATCTATGATGTCTCTTACTAATTTACCGCTATCGTTTTGGGGTTATGCTTTAGAGATGGCCGCATTCACGTTAAATAGGGCACCATCAAAATCCGTTGAAACGACGCCTTATGAACTGTGGTTTGGCAAGAACCCAAAGTTGTCGTTTCTTAAAGTTTGGGGCTGCGATGCTTATGTGAAGAAACTTCAACCAGATAAGCTCGAACCTAAATCGGAGAAATGTGTCTTCATAGGATACCCAAAAGAGACTATTGGGTCCACCTTCTATCACAGATCCGAAGGCAAGACATTCGTTGCTAAGAATGGATCCTTTCTAGAGAAGGAGTTTCTCTCAAAAGAAGTCAGTGGGAGGAAAGTAGAACTTGATGAGATAACTGTATCTACTCCCTTATTGGAAAGTAGTTCATCACGAGAACCAGTTCCTGTGACAACTACACCAATTAGTGAGGAAGCTAATGATAATGATCATGAAACTTCAGATCAAGTTTCTACTGAACCTCGTAGGTCTACCAGAGTAAGATCCGCACTAGAGTGGTACGGTAATCCTATTCTGGAAGTCATGTTACTTGACCATGATGAACCTACGAACTATGAGGAAGCGATGATGAGCCCGGATTCCGCAAAATGGCTAGAAGCCATGAAATCTGAGATGGGATCCATGTATGAAAACAAAGTATGGACTTTGGTTGACTTGCCCGATGATCGGCAAGCCATTGAGAATAAATGGATCTGAAGAAGACTGACGCTGATGGTAATATAACTGTCTATAAATCTCGACTTGTTGCAAAAGGTTTTCGACAAGTTCAAGGGGTTGACTACGATGAGACTTTCTCACCCGTAGCGATGCTTAAGTCCGTCCGAATCATGTTAGCTATTGCCGCATTTCATGATTATGAAATTTGGCAAATCGATGTCAAGACTGCATTCTTGAATGGATTTCTAGAAGAAGAGTTGTATATGATGCAGCCGGAAGGTTTTGTTGATCCAAAAGGTGCTGACAAAGTGTGCAAGCTCCAGCGTTCCATTTATGGACTGGTGCAAGCATCTCGGAGTTGGAATAAACGCTTTGATAGTGTGATCAAAGCATATGGTTTTATACAGACTTTTGGAGAAGCCTGTATTTACAAGAAAGTGAGTGGGAGCTCTGTAGCATTTCTAATTTTATATGTAGATGACATATTATTAATTGGAAATGATATAGAATTTCTGGATAGCATAAAAGGATACTTGAATAAAAGTTTTTCAATGAAAGACCTTGGTGAAGCTGCTTACATATTGGGCATCAAGATCTATAGAGATAGATCAAGACTCTTAATAGGACTTTCACAAAGCACATACCTTGACAAAATTTTGAAAAAGTTCAAAATGGATCAGGCAAAGAAAGGATTCTTACCTGTGCTACAAGGTGTGAAGTTGAGTCAAACTCAATGCCCGACCACAGCAGAAGATAGAGAGAAAATGAAAAATGTTCCCTATGCTTCAGCCATAGGCTCTATCATGTATGCAATGCTGTGTACCAGACCTAACGTATGCTTAGCAATAAGCTTGGCAGGAAGGTACCAAAGTAATCCAGGAGTGGATCACTGGACAGCGGTCAAGAACATCCTGAAATACCTCAAAAGGACTAAGGATATGTTTCTCGTATATGGAGGTGACAAAGAGCTAGTCGTAAACGGTTACGTTGATGCAAGCTTTGACACTAATCCGGACGATTCTAAATCGCTCACCGGATACGTGTTTTTATTAAACGGTGGAGCTGTAAGTTGGTGCAGTTCTAAACAAAGCATCGTAGCGGGATCTACATGTGAAGCGAAGTACATAGCTGCTTCAGAAGCAGCAAATGAAGGAGTCTGGATGAAGGAGTTCATTTCCGATCTAGGTGCCATACCTAGTGCATCGGGACCAATGAAGATCTTCTGTGACAATACTGGTGCAATTGCCTTGGCAAAGAAATCCAGATTTCACAAGAGGACCAAGCACATCAAGAGACGCTTCAATTCCATTCAGGACCAAGTCCAAGTGGGATACATAGAGATTTGCAAGATACATACGGATCTGAATGTTGCAGACCTGTTGACTAAGCCTCTCTCACGAGCAAAACATGATCAGCACCAAGACTCCATGGGTGTTAGAATCATTACTATGTAATCTAGATTATTGACTCTAGTGCAAGTGGGAGACTGAAGGAAATATGCCCTAGAGGCAATAATAAAGTTATTATTTATTTCTTCATATCATGATAAATGTTTATTATTCATGCTAGAATTGTATTAACCGGAAACATGATACACGTGTGAATACATAGACAAACATAAAGTCACTAGTATGCCTCTACTTGACTAGCTCATTAATCAAAGATGGTTATGTTTTCTAACTATAGACATGTGTTTTCATTTGATTAATGGGATCACATCATTAGGAGAATGATGTGATTGACATGACCCATTCCGTTAGCCTAGCACTTGATCGTTTAGTATGTTGCTATTGCTTTCTTCATGACTTATACAAAGTTCCTGCAGCTATGAGATTGTGCAACTCCCGTTTACCGGAAGAACACTTTGTGTGCTACCAAACGTCACAACGTAACTGGGTGATTATAAAGGTGCTCTACAGGTGTTTCCGAAGGTACATGTTGGGTTGGCATAATTCGAGATTAGGTTTTGTCAGGTATCTCTGGGCCCTCTCGGTAATACTCATCACCTAAGCCTTGCAAGCATTGTAACTAATGAGTTAGTTATAAGATGATGTGTTACAGAACGAGTAAAGAGACTTGCCGGTAACGAGATTGAACTAGGTATTGGATACCGACGATCAAATCTCGGGCAAGTAACATACCGATGACAAAGGGAACAACGTATGTTGTTATGCGGTTTGACCGATAAAGATCTTCGTAGAATATGTAGGAACCAATATGGGCATCCAGGTTCTGCTATTGGTTATTTACAGAGAATAGTTCTAGGTCATGTCTACATAGTTCTCGAACCCGTAGGGTCCGCACGCTTAACGTTACGATGACAGTTTTATTATGAGTTTACAAGTTTTGATGTACTGAAGTTTGTTCGGAGTCTCGGATGTGATCACGGACATGACGAGGAGTCTCAAAATGGTCGAGACCTAAAGATTAATATATTGGACGACTATATTCGGACACCGGAAGTGTTCCGGGTGATTTCGGAGAAAACCGGAGTGCCGGAGGGTTACCAGAAGCACTCCCGGAGAGTTAATGGGCCACATGGGCCTTGGTGGGAAGAGAGAGGGGCGGCCAGGAAGGGCCGCGCGCCCCCTCTCCCTCTGGTCCGAATTGGACTAGGAGGGGGGGCGGCGCCCCCCTCTTTCCTTCCCCTCCTCTCCCCCTTCCTTCCCCTCCTAGTACGAGTAGGAAAGGAGGAGTCCTACTCCTACTAGGAGGAGGACTCCTCCTGGCGCGCCCAACAAGGGCCGGCCGGCCTCCCCCCTCCCTCCTTTATATACGGGGGCAGGGGGCACCCTATAGACACACAAGTTGATCTACGGATCGTTCCTTAGCCGTGTGCGGTGCCCCCCTCCACCATATTCCACCTCGATCATATCGTCGCGGAGTTTAGGCGAAGCCCTGCGCCGGTAGAACATCATCATCGTCACCACGCCATTGTGCTGACGGAACTCGTCCCCGAAGATTTGCTGGATCGGAGCCCGGGGATCGTCATCGAGCTGAACGTGTGCTGAACTCGGAGGTGTCGTACGTTCGGTGCTTGGATCGGTCGGATCGTGAAGACGTACGACTACATCAACCGCGTTGTGCTAATGCTTCCGCTTACGGTCTATGAGGGTACATGGACAACACTCTCCCCTCTCGTTGATATGCCATCACCATGATCTTGTGTGTGCGTAGGAAAATTTTGAAATTACTATGTTACCCAACACTAGTAATGGCGCACCGGTCGGAAAGTGCGCCACTAATGTTGTTGTTTTTTATATTTTTTATTCCTTTTTTTGCAATACTACTAATGGCGCACTGTTCAACCGTGCGCCATTACTAGTTTAAACTAGTAATGGCGCACTTTAGAACAGTGTGCCATTAGTATGTTTTTTTTTGCAAAACTACTAATGGCGCACCGCCAGAAGGTGCGCCATTAGTAACCTGGATTACTAATGGCGCATTTATTGCTGGTGCGCCATTAGTAAGTGGGCAGCAACAAGATATTTTGGACGGCCTCTCCTACCCACACTCACTTTCTCCCCACTTCATTCTCTCCACCTCCTCCTTGTCTCGGGTGGCTCCTCTTTTTCACCTCATTTCCACCATAGATTCATTCAAATTAAGTGGTTAAATTACCTTGTTTTGATAGGTAAGTAAAGGGTTGAAGCTATATTTATGTTGTTCTCCCTACAACAATGTGCACATGCACTTTTTATGGCCTAGCTACATCTATGTATGTTCGTGGTGTTGCATATGTTTGTGGTGTTGCATATGTGTTTGTGTTTGGAGGTGTACCAGTATTTGAAATGCGATAGTTGCCAATATTTTGCCGGAATATTGATTCATTTCCGTTTCGGCGAGAATTTTGGCATTAAGCATTCCTTTTGGTCCTATTTTTAGGGAAAGTCATGCCAAATTTTTTCTTGGTTTTAAAATATCATTTTGCTCTACCCCGCAGGCGACCATGGTCCGCACAATGACCAAAGGCATCGTGAATAGGTTTTTGAGGTCCGCAAAGGCCGAGATGCTTCAAAAGAACGAGATGGAGATAAGATGTCCTTGTCCAAGATGCAAGCTGAAGAGCCTTATTGCGGACCCGGATTCCTGGCAGGTGCGGGACCACCTGCTCTTGCGTCCACCACGGCTCGGGCGGGCGAGAAGACGAAGAATCCCCAGGAGATGATCACGACGGTGATGCTGTACACAGTCATCATGTAGAAGATGAAGGACATGATGATGAGGAAGATGCCGGAGCAGACGACGGGCATGATCCTGAAGATGATGATGCCGGCGGAGCAGACGGCGCTGGACCATCGATGGGCTGGGTGCAGGACCCTCATATTCAAGAGCTGCTTCTCAAGCAGACGGATAACGCAAGAGCTGCCGCCCGAGAGAAAGCCAAGATGGATCAACTTGAGTTAGACACGGTTACTCCATTGTATGAAGGATGCAGGCCCGAGGATACCCGCCTGAAAGTAACGCTCATGGCTCTGGAGATGAAGCTAAAACACAAAATGACCGACGCATGCTTCGACGAGAACATGTCATTATGGCACGAACGTCTTCCCAAGGGGAACAAGTGCCCGACCAGTTTGGAGGAGGCGAAGAAAATCGTGTGTCCTCTGGATTTACCGCACGTGAAATACCATGTGTGCATGAACAATTGCATCATTTATCGGGACGAGCACGCGGAGTCTACCATATGTCCGGTGTGCGGTGTCACTCGATACAAGAAGAGGAAGAAAGCTCCTCGAAAAGTGGTGTGGTACTTTCCGATCACTCCTCGTCCGCAGCGGTATTTCGCGGACCCTAAGGTAGCAAAGCTCCTGCGTTGGCACGCGGATAGGGAGGAGTAGAAGCGAGAAGATGACGCAAATGATCCGGAGATAGATAAAAAAGACAAGATGCTGAGTCACCCTAAGGATGCGAGCCAGTGGCAAGCGTTGAACTTCGAAGACCCAGAATTTGGGAACGATCCAAGGAACATCGTGCTGGGCGCGAGCACCGATGGAGTCAATCCGTTTGGCAGCCAGAGAAGCACACATAGCACCTGGCCTGTGTTTGTGTGGATGTATAACCTTCCCCCTGGTTGTGCATGAAGAGGAAGTACATTTACATGAGTATGCTAATTGAAGGGCCGAAACAACCAGGGAACGACATCAATCTGTATATGGGGCTGCTGAAAGAGGAGCTTGACACGCTGTGGAAAACGCCAGCCAATACGTGGGACGCCGCAGAGAAAGAATATTTCCCTATGAGAGCCGCACTTCTCACGATGGTGCACGACTATCTCGGTTACGGATATCTCGCGGGGCAGGTAGTCCACGGATTTTCTGGATGCGTAAGGTGCATGGATGACACAACGTATCGCCAGCTAGATAGAGATCCCGGGTCTTCGAAAACCGTGTTCATGGGACATCGAAGGTGGATTCGTGACGATGACCCGTGGAGGAAACACAAGGATCTGTTCGATGGTGAAACCGAACCCCGAAAATGCCCGTGTACGAGGAGCGGCGAGGAAATAGACAAGCTCTTGAAAAATTGGAAAGACTGCCCACTGCCGGGAAAGAAGCAAAAGGCGCCAGAGCCGGGAAAGAAGCGAAAGGCGCCAGAGCCGCTGCTGAAGGTATGGAAAACAAGGTCTGTTTTCTGGGACTTGCCGTACTGGAAGATCCACCGTGTGCCTCACAGCCTTGATGTCATGCATATCGCGAAGAACGTGTGCGAGAGTCTGCTTGGTACCCTGCTCAACATGCCAGAAAGGACCAAAGATGGCCGAAAGCAAGGGCAGACTTGAAATCAATGGGCATCAGGCAGGAGCTTCACGCTAATGATGATGATGATGATGATGATGATGATGATGATGATGATGATGATGAGGCGAAGCAGGACACAGTAAGTCGTCGCAATGGCAAAAAGGCCAAGAAGACCGGAAATGACTACCCTCCCGCGTGCTTCACTCTAAGTCAGGAGGAGATCGAGCAGTTTTTCACCTGCCTCCTAGGAGTAAAAGTTCCTTATGGTTACGCGGGGAAGATAAGCAGATACCTAGACCCAGCGAAGCAGAAGTTCAATGGGATGAAGTCTCACGACTGTCACGTGCTGATGACGCAGATACTTCTAGTTGCAATCCGTGGGATCATGGACGCGCACGTTCGTGAAACGCTATTTGGCCTATGCAACTTTTTCGACGTCATCTCTCGGAAGTCGATTGGCGTGAGGCAACTCAGAAGGCTACAGGAAGAGATCGTGGTGATACTATGCGAGCTTGAGATGTACTTCCCACCTGCATTCTTCGACGTTATGGTGCATATGCTGGTCCATATAGTGGAGGATATCATCCAACTTGGGCCGACGTTCCTGCACAGCATGATGTCGTTCGAAAGGATGAATGGTGTCATCAAAGGATACGTTCGCAACATGTCACGTCCAGAGGGAAGTATAGCCAGGGGCTTTCTGACCGAAGAGTGCATCTCCTACTGCACGAATTATCTAGGCATTGAGAACCCCGTTGGTCTGCCCGTCAACAGGCACCTCGGCAGGATCGTTGGATGGGGTCACCATGAGGGTCGCCGTGAAATGCATGTCGACTTAGAGGGTCGACTCGCCGACTTTGAAAGAGCAAACCTAGTTGCGCTACAACACATAGACGTGGTCGATCCTTGGGTGGTAGAGCACAAAATCTTTATTAAGAAGACGTACAATGACCGAGGCCAACAAAGGACGGACGGAGATATAATCAAAGAGCACAACTCATGTTTCACGCGTAGGTTCAAGCAGAAGCTTCTGTCGTACCCTTTACATATGGATTCTTCCGCGGAAGAAGAACTCATATTCGCCTTGTCACAGGGCGCCGAGCACAACCTGATGACCTATGAGGCGTACGATATCAACGGCTACACATTCTACACCGAGGCCAAGGACATGAAGAGCGATGGTTATGAGAACTCCGGGGTAACGATGGAATCCTACACCGGTAATGACAAGGACAGATACTACGGAAGGATCGAGGAGATCTGGGAGCTGAGCTACGCTGGAGAGAAGGTCCTGATGTTCCGTGTCAGATGGGCGAAGAGCGTCCTAAAAGAAGACCGGTATTTCACCACCATGGTTATACCCGAAGCCAAATCCAAGACCGCGGGCGCAAACATCACCGTGAAAAATGAGCCATGGGTACTGGCTTCCCAAGTTGACCAATGCTTCTTCATTACCGACCCGTCAAAGCCCAGTTGTGTTGTCGTGAGGAGAGGCAAAAGGAAGATCATCGGAATGGATGGAGTAGCCAATGAGCAAGACTTCGACAAGTACGGCGACCCGAGGATCGAACATGACGACGATGATGAAGTAGCAGCATACACCACAAGAAGAAGCAGGACCACCCTACCTAAAGGACGTCTGTTCCACAGAAGAACTCCATTTGCGAAAAAGAAGGGCAAGAAGATTGTGAACAGATAGCTAGCTAAGATCGATTGTATTTAAATCGTAGCCTTCATTTCTCGATTGTATTTCATGGGCACTTTTTGAACTATCATGAATATTTTTAAATTTCATGGACACTCGATCTCGATCCCCCTCCATCTTGATCGCTATCCCACCTCGCTAGATCGGGTCCCCCTCGCCGCCGAGCACCCCCCGGTTCACCGGCCGCCGCCGCCGACCCCCCGCACCCTCGATTCCCCTACTCAACCACCGCCGCCGACCCCCCGCA